>NC_080112.1:10656487-10855444 GCF_950005125.1 Chionomys nivalis | reverse complement strand
CAGATGCCATGCTCCCCTCTCCCTGGCAGATGCGATGAAGCTCCGAGCCAGGATGGACATAGGCTAGAATCTTTCCGGTAAGCACTCCTTGGGGTGCTACAACATGAATAGCAATGGGCCAAGCAGTGTTTAAAAGAATATAGTTTGTGGTTGTTATTTCTGGTGTAAAGCTAGCCGTACAGGAGCCGGGCAGGACAAAAAGCAGGCCCGCAACTCCTACTACATTACACCACCAATCTGCTTTAAGAGAATGATGGGCATCAAGGAAGCTCCTTATGGAGTTTGCTTTCAATGTAACAAAACTAGCCATTTGGGCAAGAAACTGTTCTTGCTTCACCTGCTTGACAATATGCTATATAATCTGAACATGTAGAACTCAGAGAAAAATTACTGATAAACTTACCAAAGCAAGGTGAAGATGGTCCTGCAGGGCTCATGCTTCATAAAAGAGTCTGCCAGACATTCTGCAGGACATAGAAGAAAGCAACTGACCTATTTTGCCAAAATAGATTGGGTAGTCCTTCAAATTTCCTGCTTCACTAAGAAATCTTCCAGATAATCTAGGCCCATAGGGTGAATACATATGACCCAATGTTTCAGAAGAAAGTTGTGTGACTATTCAGGCAACCAGAAGTCTCTGTCATTTCTAGAATTTTGGAATTTGCTTACAATGTACTTCCTATTTACTTAGGTAATATTATATCCCTCTGGGGATTTGGTAGAGTTGAAGACTAGATAGTTATAATTATAGCTCTCTCTTAGTTATAAAAGATAAATTAAATATGAGACTTTAGACTTACAAAGATGAGATATAAAATAGAGTATTTTATTTACTTTTGCCAAATATGAATAGACTAAATATTATAACTATAATTCATACTTGATACCTCTTTCATCATATGTAATTTTACAATGTTAATGGTAAAAGCTTTCTTTTAATTAGATAGATATGGGAAGGTGGTATGGGACACCTTTCTGTATGATGTGAGTATGTTTTCTTACCATTGGTTAACAAAGAAGCTCATTTGGCTAAAAGCCAGGCAGAACAAAGTCAGAAAGGATTAAGCTAAGATACAGGGAAAAAGAAGGCACAATCTAAGAGTCACCAGAGATGCAAGATGTGAGTCACAAAAAAAAGATGTGAGTCATGAGCCTCATGGTAAAATGTATAATAGAAATGGGTTAATTTAAGTTGTTAAAACTTAATAACAAGCGTGAGTTTATAGTCCAAACAGTTTGCAATTAGTTTTAAGTATCAGCATGGTTATTTAGGAACTGGGTAGTGGGAGAGAAACTGTTCCAGTGAGACTGGATGAGACAGAGAAAATCTTCCAGCTACAGGATGGTGCCATCAATAATGGCCTAGGCTGTTGAATGTCAATTAATAATAAAGATAATCCCCTAAAACATGAACAGAGGCCATCCTAATCTGAGCAATATTTTAGTTGAGACTCCCTTCTTTCACTCTGAGCTTTATCATATTAACAACATTAACAATCCATAATCTTAATAGAGAGTATTTCCTTCCTGTCCCCAAATTCTTTTATATATATGCAATTAAGTTCTTCTTTCATAAGTCAAATCATTGCAAATCAACACTCTGCAGAGTTTTATATTCTTTTGTTTCTTACTCAGTATATAGAACTGTTGCTGAGTCATAACCTATGAATGTATTGAGCTTCATAAACAATTCCAGACTGTGTTCCAATGAGGTTGTGTCATTCTGCATTCCCATCTGCAAAATCCAACTTTTCCCATTCTCATCAGCATTTAACATTGACATTTCTTTATTTTTTTTATTTATGTATGTATGTATGTATGTATGTATTTATTTATTTATTTATTTATTTATTTATTTATTTATTTATTCTTCTCTCATACAATACATCTCAACTACAGCATCTGCCCTCCCTTCTTCCCAGCATTTCCCTCCTCCCCTGGACCCCATATCTATTGTTCTTCTGTTATGCTTGAAAAACTAGCAGACATTCCAGTAATATCAACTGAAAGAGTCATGATAAGATATAAAAAGACTAGGCATATACCCCCATATCAAGACTGGATGAGACAACCCAACAGAATTAAAATGGTCCCAAGACCAGGAGTCAGAGATACCCCAACTTCCAGAATAAGGAGTCTCACAAAAACCCAGGATAAACAGTTTATGCAGAGGACCTAGCACAGACCCATATGGGCCCCCTGATTTTTGCTTCAGTCTCCCATGATCCCCTCCGAGCCTTGATTAGTTGATTCTGTGCACCATGTTCACTTGGTGTTCTCAATCCCTATAACTACTACAATCTTTCCTCACCCTTTTTCTGAAGAGTTCCCTGAGCTCTGCATACTGTTTGGGTTGTACATCTGCTTCCACTAGTGTAGTAGGGAGCGACGGGCCGCTTCCCTGCCACTCCAGCTCCCGGCTGCCTGGCTAGCTCTACACCCTAAATAATTACACAGAAACTATTCTTTTAAACACTGCCTGGCCCATTAGTTATAACCTCTTATTGGCTAGTTCTTACATATCGATTAACCCATCTTTAATAATCTGTGTAGCCCCACGAGCTGTGGCTTACCAGGAAAGATCTTAACCTGCATCTGTGTCGGGTGGGAGAATCATGGTGACTGCCTTACTCGGCTTCTTTCTCCCAGCATTCTGTTCTTTCTACTCCGCCTATCTAAACTGCTGTCCTATTAAAGGGCCAAGGCAGTTTCTTTATTTAACCAATGAAATCAACACAAAACAGAAGACTCCTACATCATTTCCCCTTTTCTGTTTAAACAAAAAAGAAAGGCTTTAACTGTAACATAGTAAAATTACATATAACAAAACAGTTATCAAGCAAGAATTACAGTTACAATATTTACATCTATTTTATCTTTTATCATAACAATGGAAAACTATAACTATAACTATCTATCCATTCTTCAACTCCACCAAAGACTCCAGAAGGATATTATATTACCTAAGCAAACAAGAAATAAGCAACTTTCAAAACTCTAGAAATCACAGAGACATCTCGCTGCCTGGACAGTCACCCAAAATTCCTCTGTACCGTTGGGGCATCCATCTTTAGCCAACAGGCTCATAGTTTCCAGCAGACATTTCAATGAAGCAGGAAATCTCAAAGTCAGTTCAGTCACTATCTGCTGTGTCCTGCAGAATGTCTCGCAGACTCCTTCATGAATCAGGAACCTCAAAAGATCATCTCACCTTTAGGCAAGTTCTGCAGTCTTCTCTCTGAGGGTTCTCTGTGTCTAGTTTATGCAATAGTCCAGGCAAGAGAAGTTTCTTGCCCAAATGGCTATCAAACTCCATAAGGAGCCTCTTCGATGCCCATCTTCCTCTTGAAGTAGATTGGTGCTGCCAGGAGCAGATGTGTCTCATTGTCATGAAAAGCCCTAAGTTATTAAAACATTAAATGTCCTATTCTGTAGTCTTTGAAAGATATGAAGAATGTCTATCTAAAATATATCTATGTACATCTAGAAAATCTAACTAACATAACTACAAGCTTGACTATTATCGATGATTATCCATTAACAACCTATATACATTACATTTTAAAATGAACTACACAATAACAATACCTCAATCAAGAGCAGAAATACATATACATATAATAAAATTGACCTTAAAATCCATACCAATGCAAATTATTCATATCTATATCATATCCCCCTTTAAACGTAAAAGAACATTTATAAACAATATTTGGGAACATGGGCTCAGTTTTTTCTCTCCAAACTGCTTCGTGCTGAATGCGGGCACTGTTATTCAGGTCTTTCATGGTATAACCTGTGTGCTAGTTTCATCTCAGTTGGCAGTTGAGCAAAGTAAATTTTGAAGGTGTTCACAGCAACCTTTCAGGAGGGCATGGTCTATCATACCATATTGAGATAGAAGTAATCCACAGGGTCTCATCCTCTGTGAAAACAAAAGAAGACACTTTCCAAAGCATCATATCCTTAGACCCAAATTCTAAAGTCATAATACCCTCATGATATCTATTCTGGTTCCACTTGGCAGCCCATTTAATGAAATGTCTCTCTGTACTTAGCTCCTTTACAGTCAAAAATTTTAAAGAAAACACAATAATACAAAGAATCCAGACTCTCTATGAATTTTCCATTTTTATATGGCTTATTTTTCTTTATTTCCCTTAATCTGTAACTGTCTGTACTCTGTCTCTTTAAAGACTTTACCCTTTTTTAAAGGCATTAACTTTATTCTCTCTCTCTCTCTCTCTCTCTCTCTCTCTCTCTTTTACTTCTCTGTCCCAAGCCTACATATACATCCAACACTGTGATC
This sequence comes from Chionomys nivalis, assembly GCF_950005125.1. Lineage (NCBI taxonomy): Eukaryota > Metazoa > Chordata > Mammalia > Rodentia > Cricetidae > Chionomys > Chionomys nivalis. Next base: position 10,851,135 of record NC_080112.1, on the reverse strand, counting down.
CATTTAAAGTTCTTTTATGTCTGAATCCATCCTATTGTGAATCTGTAATTCTTTACTGTTCAGGAGCACTTCTTAAAAACTTAAGCTGCATCATGTAAAGGTAATATGGTACCGCCTGTGTCCTGCCAGTCTAAACCTTAATTGTGCTGTTATTATGGTAATTATGATAGTTCCCGCTGAGGTCAGCACAGTTGAGCATGGCAGAGCTGAGCCACTCCTGCCTCAGAGCCATTTGGTGCTCCTGAGCTGCGCACAGTTCCAGGCACACAACAGTTCACATTGCCATCAAGCAAGCCGTAGCACTTTACTCCAAATGCTCCATTCAAAAGCTCTGTCTCCCGCAGTAGCCAGGCAGAGATCACAATGGTGACATAGCCCAGAAAGCCAGCATTTTAAAACAGCCAGTTTTTTCCTGCTGCTGAGTCAGGAAAATTTCTTTGTGACATGCAACCCACAAACAGCCAAAAGCTGTGTTAAACTCACTCTACCTACTTTTTAAAGCCCTCTCAGGTTTTAAGTGTATTTAGTCTATCACGTTGGAGCGCCACTCTGTAGTAGAGAGCAACAGGCCACTTCCCTGCCGCCCCAGCTCCTGGCCGCCTGGCTAGCTCTATACCCTAAATAATTACACAGAAACTGTATTCTTTTAAACACTGCCTGGCCCATTAGTTATAACCTCTTATTGGCTAGCTCTTACATATCGATTAACCCATTTTTGATAATCTGTGTAGCCCCACGAGCTGTGGCTTACCAGGAAAGATCTTAACCTGCATCTGTGTCGGGTGGGAGAATCATGGTGACTGCCTGACTCGGCTTCTTTCTCCCAGCATTCTGTTCTTTCTACTCCGCCTATCTAAACTGCTGTCCTATTAAAGGGCCAAGGCAGTTTCTTTATTTAACCAATGAAATCAACACAAAACAGATGACTCCCACATCACACTAGCTGTGTAGAAAGCCTCTCTGATGATGACTGTATTATGCACTGATCCTATGAGTATGTCAGAATATCATTAGGAATCATTTCATTGACTTTTTTTGACAGTCATGTTTTGTTCTACACTAGGTCTGTGGGTCACCCAGCATTCAGATACTGGCAATCCAATCAGTGTTGGCATGTACTTCCTTTTGTGGTGTGGGCCTCAAGATAGACAAGTCATTTGTTGGGCACTCCCATATTGCCTCAACACATCTTCTAGACAGGGCAGGTTACGGGTCACAGATTTTGTGGCTGGGTTGGTGTCCCAGTCCCATCACTGGGAGCCTTGCCTGGTTACAGAAGATGACTGATTTAGGTTCCACATTCTCCATTAGTAGGAGTTCTCATCAGGATAAACCTCACAGGTTCATCACGTTTTCATTGCACTAGATTTCCATAATTCTCCCTAAATGACCATCTATTTTAGTTGTCTCTTCTAATATTTTCGCCCATGTCCCTCTGTCTCCAACGTGATCCCTCCTGTGACATTGACATGACTTTTTATGGCAATATAGAAATAAACAATTGTGGTTTTGACTTATAATTCTTTAATGGTACAGTAATGTCAATGCCTAGAAATATGGATATTGCCTCTTTTGCCAGGCTTTTAGAATAGGTTAAGTCAACTTATTCTTTTTCTGCTGTAGCTATCTTACTTACATACATATACCTTTTGGAACTGATACATTTAAGTGAAAGGTCACAACACTGTAACACTATGTTTAATATGATACTTTAGGTTATTAAAATCAATCTCTTCTCTTTATTTCTGATGTATGTGTATGTGTGTGTGAATCCATGTGCATATGTGCATGCATGTGTGTGTGTGTATGTGTGTGTGTGTTTGTGTTCTTATTCTACTGCTAGCTTTAAGTCTCCTTGCGTACTTGTGCCATAGACTGGTTACTCTCTACAAGCTATATTCCACTAATTCTGTCGAGTTAGAGAATGGATCATTTTGTTGGTTTGGTAGGTTCTCAGTTCTTTTCAACTTTAGCCTCTTTGTGGCAGATGACATGCTTATGTGTTTCCAAAGTGGTATTTCTGGTGATTTCTATCCCTCTTTCCTGGTGATACTCAATTTCTGTCCTGTATCTGCCACACTGAATAGAAATCTGTTTCCAAAAAAGCACTGAGATTTTTTTTTTGAGTTCTTCTTTTCTACTTAGTAGATAATTTTTGCTTGGCTTGTGAAGAAAGGTATAGAGTAAAAGTGTTGTTGGGAGAGGCTGCTTGTCCATCCCGGCTGCCCTGCTAGCTTAGCCCTGAAATAACCACACAGAAATTGTATTAATTAAAACAAACCTTGGCACATTTGCTCTAGGCTCTTATTAGCTAACTCTCACATCTTTATTTAACCCATTTCTAGTAATCTGTATATCACCATGTGGCAGTGGCTTACCGGGAAAAATTCAGCATATCTGACTCTGGCAGCTCCATGGCAGCTCTCTCACACTCTGCTTTCTTCCTCCTAGCATTCAGTTCAGTTTTCCCCGCCTACTTAAGTTCTGCCCTATCAAAAGGCTAATTAATCATTAACCGATGAAAGCAACACATAACAGAAGGAACTCCTACACCATTTTCCCTTTTATGTTTAGACAAAATGAAGGCTTTAACATAGTAAAATTACATATAACAAAACAGTTATCAAGCAAGAATTACAATTACAGTATTTATATCTACTTTATGTTTTATTATAACTAAGAAAAACTGTAACCATAAATTCTTCAACTCCAACAAAAGACATCAAAAGGATATAATATTACTTAAGTAAACAGGAAGTGCATTGTAAGCAACTTCCAAAGTTCGAGAATGGACAGAGACATCTCACTGCCTGGATAGTCACCCAAAGTTCTTTTGTACCATTGGGGTACCCATATTCAGCCCACAGGTCCATAGTATCCAGCAGACGTTTTCATGAAGCAGGAGATTTTATAGGCAGTTCAGTCAATTTTTTCAGTATCCTACAGAATGTCTAGCAGACTCTTTCATGATGCAGGAACCCCGAAGGATCATCTCACCTTTAGTAAAGTTTAGCAGTCATTTTTCTGTGGGTACTGCATGTCCAATTCAGTAATTCAGGCCAGAGCAGTTTCTTGCCCAAATGCCTAACCAACTCTATAAGGAGTCTCTTTCATGCACATCTTCCTCTTGGAGTAGCTGGTGCCACCAGGATCAGATGTGTCTCACTGTCATGAAAAGTACTAAATTCTTAAACATTTTAAATGCCTCTTCTTCCTTCTGCCCCCTTCCTTCTTTGAGCACATAACACCACCTAGCTCAGCCTGTCTGGGCGCTGGGGGCGAATACTCAGGGCAAACAGGCGGGCGGGAGTTCCTTTGTTTCATTGGCCTGCCTGCACCAAGCAAGGTAGGCGCTTTGTTTATGAACTACCCAACCAGCACAGAGTTCTGAGCTCGGTACCAGGAGAGACATCATTGGGGTGAGTTTGTGAAGCGGCAGCAGCCCCGGACAGGGAACTCAGAAGTTCCTCACCCACCCCCATCCCTCCTGGGCTCCCTGCAGAGACTCTACTCCCTGCAGACTGCCTCTCTGTTCCTATCCCACCCAGCTTGCATCCAGAACCCTTCTTCCTTCTGCCCCCTTCCTTCTTTGGGCACATAACACCACCTAGCTCAGCCTGTCTGGGCACTGGGGGTGAATCCTCAGGGCAAACAGGCGGGCGGGAGTTCCTTTGTTTCACTGGCCTGTCTGGGCACTGGGGGTGAATCCTCAGGGCAAACAGGCGGGCGGGAGTTCCTTTGTTTCACTGGCCTGCCTGCACCAAGCAAGGTAGGCGCTTTGTTTACGAACTACCCAACCAGCAAGGAGAGCGGATCTTGGCACCAGGAGAGTCATCATTGGGCACGGAGATCTGATATTGTCACCAGGAGAGACATCACTGGAGCACCAGGAGAACCATCACTGGGGAGTACCATCACTGGGAAGGTACAACAGTAGGCAAGGAGACCTGATCCTGTAAAAGAAGATCCATAGGAGAGCATTCGGAGGAAGAGATGGGCAGGCGCCAATGCAAGAATTCACCCAACAATCTGAAAAATAATATGAAACCACCAGAACCCAGAGACCTCACAACAGGAGGACATGAACACCTTAATCATGAAGAAGTAGAAAAAATTGACTTTATGAAAGTGATTGACGCCCTTAAACAGCATGTAAAAAATACCCTTATAGAAATGGATGAGAAGCATAACAGAAAGTTTGAAGAATTGAGTAAATCAGTGAATGATACCCTAGGAAACCAAGGAAAAACAATCAAACAGATAATGGAAACACACAAAACTTACTACTAAAAAAATGACCGGAGTTAACAACCACTGGTCATTAATATCACTTAATGTCAATGGACTCAACTCACCTATAAAAAGGCACAGACTAAGAGATTGGATACGAAAACAGGATCCAACACTCTGCTGTTTACAAGAAACACACCTCAACTACAAAGACAGATACCTACTCAGAGTAAAGGGTTGGGATAAGGCTTATCAAGTTAATGGACCTAAGAAACAAGCAGGTGTGGCCATACTAATTTCTGACAAAGTTGACTTCAAACTTAAATCAATCAGAAGAGATGGAGAGGGACATTTTTTACTCATAACAGGAACAATTCATCAGGATGAAGTCTCAATCCTGAATATCTATGCCCCTAATACAAAAGCACCCACGTACGTAAAAGAAACATTGCTAAAACTCAAGGCAGCAATCAAACCACACACATTAATATTAGGAGACTTTAACACTCCTCTCTCACCAATGGACAGGTCAATTAGACAGAAACCTAACAGAGAAATAAGAGAATTATTGGAGGTAATGAATCAAATGGACTTAACAGACATCTATAGAATATTCCACCCAAATAGGAAAGAATATACCTTCTTCTCTGCAGCTCATGGAACGTTCTCGAAAATTGACCACATACTCAGTAACAAAGCAAACATCCACAGTTACAAAAAAATATCTGTAACCACCTGTATCTTATCAGATCACCATGGATTAAAGCTAGTATTCAACAACAATGCTACCCCCAGAAAGCCTACAAACTCATGGAAACTGAAAAGTCAACTACTGAACAATACCTGGATTAAGGAAGAAATAAAGAAAGAAATTAAATTCTTCCTTGAAGTCAATGAAAATAAAGAAACAACATACTCAAACCTATGGGACACTATGAAAGCAGTCCTGAGAGGAAAGTTCATAGCACTAAGTGACCACTTAAAGAAAACAGAGAAAGCACACATTGGAGACTTAACAGCCCACCTGAAAGCTCTAGAAAAAAAAAAGCAGACTCACCTAGAAGGAGTAGAAGACTGGAAATAATCAAACTGAGGGCTGAAATCAACAAAATAGAAACACAGAAAACAATTGAAAGAATCAATGAAACAAAAAGCTGGTTCCTGGAGAAAATCAACAAGATTGATAAACCCTATCCAAACTAATCAAACGGCAGAGAGAGAATTTACAAATTAATAAAATCAGAAATGAAAAGAGGGACATAACCACAGACACAGAGGAAATTCAGACAATGATTAGATCTTACTACAAAAGCCTGTATGCCACAAAACTGGAAAATGTAAAAGAAATGGACAATTTTTTAGATGAATACCATATACCAAAGTTAAACCAGGACCAGGTAAACAACCTAAATAGACCTGTGAATCGTGAAGAATTAGAAGCTGTTATCAAAAACCTCCCTTCCAAAAAAGTCCAGGACCAGATGGTTTCAATGCGGAATTCTACCAGAACTTCCAAGAAGACCTAATACCTATACTCCTAAATGTATTTCACAATATAGAAACAGAAGAGTCATTGCCAAATTCCTTCTATGAAGCTACAGTAACTCTGATACCAAAACCACACAAAGACTCAACCAAGAAAGAGAATTACAGGCCAATCTCACTCATGAACATCGACGCAAAAGTCCTCAACAAAATACTGGCAAACCGAATCCAAGAACACATTAGAAAAATTATCCATTATGATCAAGTAGGCTTCATCCCAGAGATGCAGGACTGGTTTAACATACCCAAATCTATCAATGTAATCCATCATATAAATAAACTGAAAGAAAAAAACCATATGATAGTTTCATTAGATGCTGAAAAAGCATTTGACAAAATTCAACATCCCTTTATGATAAAAGTCTTGGAGAGATTAGGCATACAAGGGCCATACCTAAATATAATTAAAGCTATTTACAGCAAGCCGACAGCTAACATCAAATTAAATGGAGAGAAACTTAAAGCCATCCCACTAAAATCAGGAACACACCAAGGCTGTCCACTCTCCCGATACCTCTACAATATAGTTCTTGAAGTCTTAGCAATAGCAATAAGACAACATAAGGGGATCAAGGGGATTCGAATTGGAAAGGAAGAAGTTAAACTTGCGTTATTTGCAGATGATATGATAGTGTACTTAAGCGACCCGAAAAACTCCACCAAAGAACTTCTACAGCTGATAAATACCTTTAGTAATGTGGCAGGATACAAGATCAATGCCAAAAAATCAGTCGCCCTCTTATACACAAAGGATATGGAAGCAGAGAGGGAAATAAGAGAATCATCACCTTTCACAATACCCACAAACAGCATAAAATATCTTGGGATAACTCTAACCAAGGAAGTGAAAGATCTATTTGACAAGAACTTTAAGTCTTTGAAGAAAGAAATTGAAGAGGATACCAGAAAATGGAAGGATCTCCCTTGCTCTTGGATTGGGAGGATCAACATAGTAAAAATGGCAATTCTACCAAAGGCAATCTATAGATTCAATGCAATCCCCATCAAGGTCCCATCAAAATTCTTCACAGATCTTGAGAGGAAAATAATCAACTTTATATGGAAAAACAAAAAACCCAGGATAGCGAAAACAATCTTATACAATAAAGGAACTTCTGGAGGCATTACCATCCCTGACTTCAAACTCTATTACAGAGCAACAGTAATGAAAACAGCGTGGTACTGGCATAAAAACAGAGAAGTCGACCAATGGAATCATATAGAAGACCCGGATGTTAACCCACAAACCTATGAACACCTCATTTTCGATAAAGGAGCTAAAAGTGTACAATGGAAGAAAGAAAGCATCTTCAACAAATGGTGCTGGCACAATTGGATGTCAACCTGTAGAAGAATGAAAATAGACCCATATCTATCACCATGCACAAAACTCAAGTCCAAATGGATCAAAGACCTCAATATCAATCTGAACACACTGAACCTGATAGAAGAGAAAATGGGAAGTACCCTACAACATATGGGCACAGGAGATCGTTTCCTATGTATAACCCCAGCAGCACAGACATTAAGGGCAACATTGAATAAATGGGACCTCCTGAAACTGAGAAGCTTTTATAAAGCAAAGGACACTGTCACTAAGACAAAAAGGCACCCTACTGACTGGGAGAAGATCTTCACCAACCCCACAACAGACAAAGGTCTGATCTCCAAAATATATAAGGAACTCAAGAAACTAGACGTTAAAATGCTAATTAACCCAATTAAAAAATGGGGCACTGAACTGAACAGAGAATTCTCAACAGAAGTTCAAATGGCCAAAAGATACTTAAGGTCATGCTCAACCTCCTTAGCAATCAGAGAAATGCAAATCAAAACAACTTTGAGATATCCTCTTACACCTGTCAGAATGGCTAAAATCAAAAACACCAAAGATAGCCTTTGCTGGAGAGGTTGTGGAGAAAGGGGTACCCTCATCCATTGCTGGTGGGACTGCAAACTTGTGCAACCACTTTGGAAATCAGTGTGGCGGTTTCTCAGAAAAATTGGGATCAACCTACCCCTGGACCCAGCAATACCACTCCTGGGAATATACCCAAGAGATTCCTTATCATATGACAAAAGCATTTGTTCAACTATGTTCATAGCAGCATTATTTGTAATAGCCAGAACCTGGAAGCATCCTAGGTGTCTTTCAATGGAAGAATGGATGAAGAAAGTGTGGAATATATACACATTAGAGTACTACTCTGCAGTAAAAAACAATGACTTCTCGAATTTTGCATGCAAATGGATGAAAATAGAAAATACTTTCCTGAGTGAGGTAACCCAGACCCAAAAAGAAGATCGTGGGATGTACTCACTCATAATTGGTTTCTAGCTATGGATGGGGGCCTCTGAGTCTATAATATGTGGTCCTAAAGAAGCTAAACAAGAGGGCAAACCCAAGGAAAAACATATAGTTATCCTCCTGGCTATGGGAAGTAGACAAGAGTGCCGGGCAAAAAATTGGAATCTTGGGGGTAGGGTGGGATGGGGGTAAGGGGAGATGGAGAAAGAAAAGTGTGAAGGAGAGGATGAGAGGAACTTGGGGAAACGGGATGATTGGGGATATAGGAAGGTTGGATAGGGGAGCAGGGAAACTCATATCTTAGTTAAGGGAACCACCTAAGGGTTGGCAAGAGACTTGAACTTGGGGTGGCTACCAGATGCCCAGGGCAATGTCCCCAGTTAGTTCCTTGGGCACCTGAGGATAGGGAACCTGAAATGAACATATCCTATAGCCATACTGATGAATATCTTGCATATCACCATAGAACCTTCATCTAGCGATGGATGGAGATAGAGACAGAGATCCACACTGGAGCATCGGACTGAGCTCCCAAGGTTCTAATGAGGAGCAGAAGGAGGGAGAACATGTACAACGAAGTCAGGACCACGAGGGGTGCACCCACCCACTGAGACAGTCGGACCGATCTATTGGGAGCTCACCAAGGCCAGCTGGACTGTGACTGAAAAAGCATGGGATAAAACCGGACTCTCTGAACATGGCGGACAAGGAGAGCTGATAAGAGGCCAAGGACAACGGCATGGGGTGTTGATCCTACTTCAGGTTCTGGCTTTGTGGGAGCCTAGACAATTTGGATGTTCAACTTCCTAGATCTGGATGGAGGGGGGAGGACCTTGGACTTTCCACAGGGCAGGGAACCCTGACTGCTCCTGGGACTGGAGAGGGAGGAGAAGAGGAGTGGGGGGAGGGGGAGAGGGGCGGGAGGAGGGGGAGGGAAATGGGAGGCGGGGAGGAGGCAGAAATTTTTTTTTCAATAAAAAAAAAACATTTTAAATGCCATATTCTGAAGGTCTCTGAAAGAATTGAATAATACCTATCTAACAGAAATGTACCTCTAAACATCTAGAAAATCTAACTAACATGACTACAAACTTGACTCTTATAGATTATCTATTAACCTATATTTCTTAATTACACATTACATTTTAAATGAATTATACAATCACAATACCTTAATCAAGAGCAGAAATATGCCTATAACAGAATTGACCTTAATTTGTATCAATAAACAAATATCCATACAAATGCAAATTATTCATATGTATATCATATCCCCCTTTAAATATAAATAAACATTTATCGACAATATTTTGGAATATGGGCACAGTCTGTCTTACAGACAACATGTCATTATCTATATGGCTACAGCACCGAACACATTATTCTCTTATGTCTTAGTGTCTCCCTTGTTTCCCTTGAGCAGACAATGGAAGCAGAAAAGGTTGTGCATGAGTAGAGAGTCCCTTTCAATCTGACCATAGAAATAATTTTTAAATATTCAAAAGTCAACAGTAGATCTCTAAAATTCATTAGACTTCTAGTCAAATTTTTCAAACACTTATTGTTTTTCATTGCTTCTTGATGTTTCCCTAAAGATTAAAAGAAAGTTTTTCATTTTTTATTTCTCTTCAAAGGGTATTTTTTTTCATTTTTTGAGATTTAATTCACCTTAGTACTTTATAAATTTTCTTCTCTTGTCTTATTATCTTGAAGATAATAATATTCTTTTGAAACTATCTACCTACAATGTGATACCTCCTATACCTTGGAACCAAGTATGTTTTGTGTATATTAGGTCAATAATTACTTTGTGTCACTGCCAAGACTTCAAAAGCAATTCTGGTTTTCTCTAACATGGCATGATGTGTCTAAAATGATAATGTGAAACCTGGAGGAAATAGGTCTTAATCTGAATGATTAAGAAAAGAAAAATTTAACACAGAGCAATGCAGTTTAAAGGATACTACATGAGGAAATAATGACATATATTCTTTCTCACTTCCATTCTCTTTTGATTGAGGAAAACCAGGATAACCTAACTGTGGCATAGCCTTTATAGGGATCTTTGGTCTGATGTGGAACACTTCTTCCCATGGAAGATCTTTCTTTGTATAATTTCAGGTCTTTATCCAAAATTTGTAGTTGTGTAATGATTCCCTAGGTAACTTGCACATGTCCAGAAGGAAATCTTAACAGAAAATTGCCTTCTGGCAAAGTTTCAGCTTATACAAATCATCAGCTTGTAACCTGCCAAATGTCAGCACGCTTTTGCTGTAAGCTTGAAAAAATGGTGTTTACCTACATTTCCCAGCCTATAATTTCTACTAGTACAAAAACTACTCTACTTGGAATATTCATTCACTTCTCCCTATGGAACTACTTGATACCTGACAAGGCCATTTTTACAAAGTCCTTTCTATAATGATGTCTTGAAAAGCTGACTCTTCAGAAAAAAAAATAATTTATAGTAAATAAGTACAGTTTCAGCCCTTCTGAGATTCATATAACAGTGATAAGATAAGAAAGAAACCATGTGTTTTCTGGCACTATAATTCCTAAATTTGGTCATGTGCCCAATGTAGTTGGCAGTGAATTATTTAGAGGTAGACATTACTTAAGTGGAAGACTACCTTGTTAACAAGAGAAACAATAAACAAGTCATGGCAGTGCTAAGGTCACGAAAGTACTTATTTTCCATCATTATTCTGAAACTAAGAGTAATTTGATGTGAGACAGTGATTGAATATTCTTTGTGCCTCAATTTCCCAACCTGAGAAAAACAATGATACTGAATTTTAATATTTAAGGGACTTGATTATGTGTGTTATCATATATCTAACCTGTAATGATAGCATTTCTCTTTGATGGTATAAAATTATTACTATAAAGAGAGGAGATGAATACATACATTTATATTCTTTTTCAAATTTTTATTTGCCAGTTAGATTACCACGTACTAGAAGCACTGATTTTGCATTTCAGTGCCTTTTCTTCATTGATTGTTGAACATATTCCAAGAAAAAATCATTTAAAAAAAAACTCTGAAACAGAGGTCTTGGAAATGAAATGACAGCTATTTGTAATGCCTTAAAAACATAAGAAGATGAGTTTGATTTCAATCATGATGTCTCATTGCCTATTTTGGCACATGCTACAAGGCAGTGAGAAGAAAAAATCATAGCTCGTGTGAAAAATTATCTCATGACCTTTTCCTACTCAGCTTCCTTACCAAGAGTAAAATCAACATGTGTATGACATATACAAAATCATTCACTCTTTAGATTTTAACAGGTATGTCTTGAAAAAATAGGGAAATAATATGCTGTCAAAATCTGTCAAGTGTATTTTTCATCTATCTATCATCTATCTCTCTATCTCTCTCTATCTTCCATCTGTCTATCATCTATCATCCATTTATTTACCTACCAATAACTCTAATAGATTTTTTTTTACTTCCATGCCGTGTTTGTTAAATATTGGAAGTTGTTTTGATGCAAATTTTTCAGTAAAATCAACTTAGCTTCCAAGTTTAGAAAGCCATGTGTTTTGTGTGATGCTATGTAAATTACCAACTTTATTACAGTTAAATTGCACAACAATTAGTTAAGCTAGTTTCTTCTTTTTTTTTAAAGTTTATTCCTCTCTCATAAGCTATATTATGAAGACATTTTCTTCTCTCTCCAATTTTCCTAGCACTCCCACTCTTTTCTCCCTCAAGATTCATTGCTTCTCTGATTCTCTTCAGAAAAAAAATAGACCTCCCAGGGATATCACCTGAACACTATAGCAAGTTAAAATAAGACTAGGCTTAAACCCTCATATCAAGGCTGGACAAACCAACCCAGTAGAAGGAAAAGGGTCCCTATTTTCTACTATGCCCATATAATGAATTCATTTTCCAAACTACACATGCTTGTGTATAGGCCATAATTTGGAAACAGTCTTGTCTCATTTCAAAATGAATATTTGTTCTACTTACTGTCAGTTTTATTGATCAGTGTATTTTTCTAATTTTAAACATATTTTTTTCTGATTGTAATACTCATGTATGATCAAGGATGGCAAGATTCTAAAGGGTTCTTCCCTTCCCAAGTTTCTATACATTTATCATTTAATACATGTACACTTTTGTTGATATTTGGTTTATGTAGTTAAAATTTCATGTAAATTGATCTTAAATAAATGGGAATCATCATAATGGTCCCCACTATCACATGAGCCATTTAAACAGTATTTTTCCTATATAAGGATGTTAAAGAATGCCTGATATTCAATGCAAAAATTCATGTTGCTCACTGTGATATTGGTAGATGAGTGGCCTCTGAGAAGGTCCATAGCAAGTATCTGTGAAAAGCTTTTAGTAGGTGAAACTAGTATTTAAGCCAAGAAACGAGGCTTTTAATCCTGCAATGCTAACAAACAAATTCAGTGAATCCCATGTCTCAATGGAAGTATTAAATTTAATTGTGTATTTCATATTCTGCTTACAATGCATTATTTTCCTCTGTGGCACAAGAACAAGAATGTTTAATATACCTACTGTTATTTCAGTGAGGTACTTAAGAGTCAGAAGGTGCATGGAAGTGAATTAATCAACAATTAATAGTTTTATTGTTAGAGAAAAGAGAAAAGAAACACACATGGAGTTATGACAGCTACTACCAGTGCCCATGGATTTCTTTCAATAATCTGTTAGAATATGGTAGGTTATTGCATACTTCTAGGCTAGAAGAGATATGCTTTATCCAAGAACATTAAAGATATATCAGAATCTGGTACTAATTTGATAAAAAAAATCCTAAGAATATGTAGGGTTCAGAAACAAAAAAGTAAGTAGCTGAAGCATAGGAAGTATTCTCAGATATGTTAAAAATCTATTACAAATACTAATTTTAAGGATTAAATCATAGCAGAGGATGCATAAGATATTATAATAGTCTGAGTTCCAAAATCCAGATGATGTCTTCGGGAATTCTTTTGGTAGAAAAACATTGTTTTCTTTTGACTTCTTTGAAGTCTCATCTGAAGAACTTTTGAGGAATCAAAGCTCTCTAAGAAAGCAGAAAATACTGTTTAGATTAATTTGTATATGTTTTTAGTTGATTTTTCACTATTTGGAGATCATCTCCTTTTCAGGCCATAATGTCATAAGGGTTTCACTTCATTTTTTCTGCGTATATAGGAAAATTCCAATCTCTATTTATTAAATACCCACTTCTATTAAAAGTGTTAGTGATAAAGATAGAGAGATGTCTTGGTAGGAAAGGTACTTTACACACAAGAAGATGTGAGTTCAAATCTCCAGAACTTATATAAAACCAGGCATGATTACAGGCATGTAATCCCAAGGAGCCCTCAGAAAAATTGGAGACAGAGATGTGAGACTCCTCAGAAGCTAGTGAATCTACTGTTGGGTAAACATATCAAAAATATTAAGAGATTCTGTCTCAAACAAGTTGGGATAAAAGACCAAAACATGAGGCTATAGTGTGACCTCTACACATACCTAATGACATTCATAATCACACTCACACTTTTTGTCCTTACTGTGATGAAATCCCTGTAGTGATATTTCATTTGTATTTTACTAAATAAAGCTTACCTGAAGATCAAAGAGTAGAACAGCCACACTGATCAGCCATACAGACAAAATCAGCCAGATACAAACTCATAGAATGATGCCATACATATTCAGGGTAGAGATTTTACCTCAATTAAACCAATTTTGAAATTCCTTCACAAATATATGCAGAATTTTGTCTCCTAGGTAATTCTAGAGCCTGTCAAGTTGACATACAATACACAACACAAGCAAATATATGAAGATAAACAGTTCAAATTTTGGTTTAATAATATCCAATGTATTTATAAGCAGCTCATCAAAGCTTCTATTTGTCTTAGACTTGAGTTTATTCTCTAGAGGCCATATAATAGGCTTATTTTTTGTTTGGAAAAAATAACTGTACATATCTGTATTCTCTTTGCCCTATTAATAAGTAGAATCCAAGGCGAGCCATGACATGTGAGTAGTACGAGGACAACATTACACACTACTTCCAGCATGTATCTGTTTGAAATGTGAGCCAGGTAATATTAATTACTGTGAAGTTCACATTGACAAAATTGATCTTCTATAGAAATAATTTTGATTGTTTTTACTTTTAGTCATTAAAACTACTAATAAAAACTTACTATGATTTCTACCTAGACAGAAAAGTTCAGGCAATTGGTTAAGTATGTTATGTTAAGCCTATGCCAATAAAACCAATGGCACTAGGTTTCAATCCTTAATACATGAACTGGCTTTGTGGGAGCTTAGCCTGTTTAGAAGCTCACCTTCCTGGACGTAGATAGAAGACCTTCGTCTTCCCGCAGGGCAGAGAATTTGGACTGCTCTTCAGTATCGAGAGGGAGGGGGAATGGTGTGGGGGGAGGAGAAGAGGAGTGGGGATAGGGGGAGGGGAGTGGGGGGAGGGGGCAATATTTGGGAGGAGGGGAGGGAAATGGGAAACGGGGAGCAGGTGGAAATTTTAATTAAAAAAGAATAAAAAATAAATAAAATAAAAAAAAGAAAAAAAAAACTGATAAACTGGGTGTTTTCCATTTGAGTATTACAAAAAAAAAGAAATCAAATGCAAATTTTAGCTACATTGTTTCCTGAGTCAACATGCAGATTTCTTGTATCTATGATATGTGATTTTGTCCTTGTTTTATTAATGCTTCATTTCATTTGTTAAGGTAGATACTTAAATTACATGTATGTGTGTTCTTCAATGTATTTGTAAAACATGAAAATTACCATATTTATAGTTATTATTTTATTAATATTATGGTAACATTAATGTTATGCAGTATTTTCAATATTCTAGGACATATTTTATGTAATAACTGTTAAGAACAATATACATAATGTTAGGAAAAATAAGGAAATGAGTAAGTCATAGCAGTTCCAGCTGCCTTGAAACTAGCAACACAAAATTCACTTACAATTAAATTTTTATGTAAACTAACTTTGTTGTTTCAAACAAATGTACATTTATATCATTCAAGTTGTTGTGGATCATACTTTCTTTGGTCATAGCGTAAAGGGGGCTTTGTCTCAGTATTTTACAAAATTACCATCTAGGTACTGACCACTAGTGTGGTCCTGTCTGGGACTCAACCAGGACAAAATTTCTTTTCAAGCTCCAGTGGTTTTTGACAGGGTTGGTTCCTTGCAATATGTTAAACTTGAGGCCAATTTTTTTTCACTAGCCATCTGCTGGAGAATCCTTTTGCTTCCTTTCCATGTGGCCCTCTCCACAGGGAAATCTCACAGCATGCCAGCTTCCTTAGTCAAATCCAGAAAGGAAAAGTCTGTCTCCTGATAGGACTGCTGACACAAATTGTGAAACATTATCCCAGCACTGATATCCCATCACCTGAGCTGTATTTTATTGACTATGACCATACACAATAGGAGAGGATGATACAACAGTAGAAACAACATCAGTGGCCGTGGAAAAAAAAGTTTGTCTACCATAGATAAAACTTTTCATGTTGCTAACATTCTTCACAATGATGTTGTGAATAGTCAATCTATACTTGACTGATTTAATAGTTTCAATTTCTTTAAAAAATTTATTTTATTTGTGTGTCTGTGTGTGTATGCATGTATGTATGTATGTATGTATGTATGTATGTATGTATGTATGTATGTATGTATGTTGGATGCTGGTGTCCACAGAGGCCAAAAGAATGAGTCACATTCCCTGAAGCTGGAGTTATAGGCAGTTACAAGTTATGCCATATGGTTTCTGGGGGGATGAATTTGGATTCTCTATATGAGCAGCAAGCATCCTTGATCACTGAGCTACCTCACCAGCACCTTGTTTACTATTTTCATTGTTGGAATTGCACTGTTAAGTACTTTGCATGGTAATTTATAATTGGAGTTTCTAACAAATATGGACTATTTCACCATCCCTTACTATATAGATAGGTGTGATTATAGGTAAACTTATGTAGTTATTAGTTAGGTTGGACTCATGAGATTCTGAATAAACTCTGTTATGGGAAATAGTATATTTAACTGTCTTTCCTTCCATTTATTTTTCTTCTTTTTTTCTATTTTTGTTTATTTTTATGATAAAATCAGTATATAGTTCAGGTTGTCCTTGTAACTCACATGCCTCCTTTCCAGGATTTCCAAATGTTACATTGAAACCCTTACACCACCATTTCTATTTCAATTTTTTGATGTTTTTCAATTTATATTGATATTGCATATATTTCTGGGTAATTATTTAGCAATATTGATACATTAAAAGCTTCAGTCTGTCTTTTTCTTGGATATGAAAGGTTTATTTTCAGTTTTTCCTATGTATCATTTTAGAGATATGAAAATTACATGACATAAAATCTTCGACACTTTTCACATGGAATTTTTGTATAAATTGTTATTCCTTTCTTTTCATGAGGTGATTATCTTTTATATCAGTATTTTGTTACTTTTAGTCCTGTACTTTCTTATTTTCATTATCATAATTAATTAATAAATATTTTGTATGTATTTGATTATAATTTTGTGTATATTTTCCAATGATGTTTAAATTTGATGCCTCTTTATCATGAGTTAATTCATGTTTTATTAAGTTCAAACTGTTTATTTTTTATCCAGAATTCTTTTATCAAGTACTGTTTTGGTATAAACAATGGTTTATATCAAGAAAGGTTATTTTATTGTTCTCTGATTTATTTTAAGGCAATTTCACATCAGTTTTATACTCTATGCTTTTATAATATCCTTAGAAATATGCTTAGTTTATCTTCAAGTTAAAGAAGAGATAGCATGGTTATTAATATTTTATTCAATTCTGAGAATTTTAGTTTGATGTGAATGCCCATCAAACTAATAGGAAAGAGCTACACTGACACATAAAGATAAAATATGATAATGAGAAAAATTATGCAGTAATCTGTAACATAGAGATATATGTTCACTTTTATAACATATACTTTACGATACAAAACTATACTTAACTGCAAAGTATAGTGTGTGGATATATTTTAATTTAATGCAATGTTTTTAGTTTATTTTTGCAAATCCAGAAACTACCAAAAAGAGAGGAGATGAAAATCTAATACTGGGTTTCTTTTCATTTTATAGCTAAGGACCAATATTTGACCTAAACACAAATGCCACACAAAACCCAACTTTTATTTTATGTTATCACACTCAAAATAGTATGAAAAATATTTTATACATTCACCACACTTGTCAAATGAAGGAATTTTCATTCCTACCTGGATGTTCATAGCAGTAAATCACCATGATAAATAAAGGTGTGTTTTTTTTATGATTGAGCAATCTCTGCTACACCAAGTTCCATTTTCAATCATATATTCACCAGTTAGAATAGTTGTTTTAAATTGTTTATTTTTATTGAGATAGCATATTTCATTTTAGCAAGGAATATATATATATATATATATAATATTATACACACAGAAAACTTTCTATACTTCTCAAATACCCAGATTCTGAAAAGAAGCATAATTGTTACTTATGTACAAGAGCAGTGTATACATAATCATTCTTATTTGACAGCAGAATGGTTTGTAAAGAGACTGAGACAACTTATAGACAACAATAGAGAGAGATTTATAGATTATTTTTACATGAGTACTATATATTATTTAATTATAGGAACCTAAAACAGCAAAGGGTCATGTCTCAGAAAATTCCAGGCTATGAAAACATTAAGCTGTCAGTACATGTGATATTTTTATGACTTGGAAATCACAATGGAATGTATTTGTTACAAAGAAGTGCTGTACATTATATTTTCTAGCACAAAAATCTGCATTGGGAGAAGATTCTGAAAAATAAGACATACTAAGTCTTATTAAACAAATGATATGCCATGCATTATGCTAATCACTAATGTTGTCTAATTTTATCATGATGATGATGCTACACATGATAGCCTTATCAGACAGCATGATTAAAATTGGAACGCCCACTCAATTTCTTCACTATACTATAACTGTTGTGAAAGTAAAATAGTAGTCACTAATAATTAAGGCAATAGTCATGACATGGAACATTCTGAAGAACAACAACAAAAATAACATCCCTTATTACAATCTAATTATAAACAAAGAAATTGTGATTCAAAGAGATTAATTTGGAAAAGATCCACTGCTAGAATATGACAGATCTAGGACTCTAACATTTTTTACAGAAGAACTAGTTCACTAAGAAGCAATGATTTAGAAGATGTGTGATAGAAGATGGCAAGTTCATAACATTTTCACTCTTTTCTTCAGTATAGCCCTACAGAAAATAATAAAAATTATAAAAGACAGTAATAAAATTTGTATCTCTAGTTTAAACTTAGAAATAGGTCAAACCATGAAAAATATAGAATTACTAAATATAAAAACAATGATATGAAAGGGATGGGAGCTAATTGATTGTTTAAAAAATAACTAAAATGAAGTATTATATCATGTTTCCTCAGAAATGTAAAAAAAAAAATTGACCAACCATATGACCTAAGTATACGACTCTTTTGGACCCAAAGGAATCTAAAAGAATCACAGAAGTATCTACACACCCATGTTTATTTAAACACTATTCACAATAATCAAGATAATGAATCAGTTTAGCTATGGATGAGGACAGCGTGGTATATATATATATATATATATATATATATATATATATACACAGAATTATGTTTGATTCAGTTATGCAAAACAGGGTCACTTGCAAGAAATTGAATGGAACCGGAAATCATTAAACCAAACCCCAGAAACATTAACAACATTTTTTTCTTTTAATATAAACTCACTGTGTGTGAATAACATGGAAGAAGATAAAGAAAAGTACAGGGAAGAAAAGAAATAGAAAATAGAAAGCAATGGAAGGAGTGGTATAAGAAAAGTAGAAATACACAGTTAGCTGGATAGTTATGGAAAACTAAGGAAATGGAAAGTGAAAGTGAAAGAGTACTTTTATCCTAGAATTTGACTGAAATGTCCTGAAATCTAGGAGTTAAGTATTTGGCCACAGAACTGTGTATGATGTATACCTATGTAACTTTGAGGCCAGCCTGATCTGCATAATCAATGAGTTTTCTACCTACTTCTCAGGACTACATGAAACCTTGAAAAAGAAAGAAACCGGGGCAGGGAGAGAAAGAAAGAGAGGGAGAGAGAGAGAGAGAGAGAGAGAGAGAGAGAGAGAGAGAGAGAGAGAGAGAGAGAGGAAGGTGGAGGAGGAGGAAGAAGAAGGAGGAGGAGGGAAGAAAAGAAGAAAGGAAAGAAAGACAGAATGAAAGAAAGAGGGAGAAAGAAAGAAAGAAAGAAAGAAAGAAAGAAAGAAAGAAAGAAAGAAAGAAAGATCAAGAAACAATGAGTTATAGTTTCTTCTGGCTTAACATGATTTTGAAATGGAAATTACCTCAGTCAGGTAGACATGGCAACTGACTAAGAAGAACAATATAGAGTAGCTTGTTCTATGGAAATGGAGCTACTGAATTTTTTTTTAATACATGAAGGATGGGAGAGCAATAGTATCTCACCTGAAAGTCCAGTCATTACCCATTCCTACCCTACCCCAGCTACTTGTGATCTTGGGAGAAACTAGAGTATATAGAAAGGGAAAGACTACCTGAAAGGGGGATTCCATCTAACACTTATAAGGAAGTCATTATCCATGCCAAAGTACAGCGGCTTTAGAGTTGCCCTTGATCCTTTAAGTAGGCTGTCACCCATGCTCTGTAAGTAAACCCAATAAATACATATGTTCCCCAAGCTGGACTGGTGAAATTATAATTTGGTCTGCCACTGGTGCCTTATCTGAGTAGAATAGATGTTGGATCCCATCTCCCGAAAATATGTTCATTTGAAAGAAAAGAAAAAAATAAAGGGAAAAAGGACAGGAAGACATAAAGAAAGAACATGATTTTGAATTTGACATGACTAACAATATTCAGAACAGAGACTGACTACATAAAGGCTATATTAAATTTATATTTTAAATAAGAATGTTAAATGGTAATGAAGCGTGTTTAAATCCAAAGCATATATGACCTTATGTTTAAACTTACTCATTTTCTACCTGGAAACCTTTAATTTTATGAGATTCACAAACAAGATTATAAACTTTGTTTATATCCTAAATGCATATATTGACTCTCTACTTGCTGAAGTATATCCTACATCGACCTCCCCCTTTTGTTTAAATAAGAGAGTTCTAAGTCTAATACAAAATTATATACAATAAGAACAAATATCAAGTATAAAATTAGAATTACCACCAGCATAAACAATATCAGGCAAGAAACAAGTGATAAATGTTTCCACAATTATCCTATCCTATGAAGTCTAAGTCTTGTATTATAAATAACTTGACCAAATCATGAGAGGAATGTAACTATGACTATCCAGTCTTCATCCCCATCAAAGACTGGAGGAGGGAAATAATATTACTTGAGTAGGCAGGAAGTGCAATCAAGCAATTTCCAAAATGTACAAAAAATGAAACACAACTGGCTACCTGGGCAATCACTCAAAATCTCATTTGCAACATTGGAACAACCAACTTTGGTTAAGGCCTAGAGTAACTGACAGAGCATTTTCAGATTTGACAATATGTTTTTTTTTCTTGTATCCTGCTTGTGATGTCCAGACATCATGCATTTTGTCAGTGGTTGATGCATGGGCAGTTCCTTTGCCTGATGGCCAGTTTTGCCAAGAAGAAAAAAAGCTCCAAGTGGAGTGTCTTTGGTGCTCAACAATTGGGAATAAGATTGGTGCTGCCAGGAACAATCATGTCTCATGTCAACAGAACCCTAAGTTATTTAAATGCCATATTCTACAGCTCTTTAAATTGGTTGAAGATTACCTATCTATGCAAAATGCAATCTCTATGTATCTAAAGAACCTAATTTGTCTAACAAACATGGATAACTATTGACCTATAATTCTTAATACCTATATGACTTAAAGACTTCATATAAACAATATTTGAACAACTGTGCAACAAATGAGACAACAAAATATAAACAATGTACAAGTATCTTGATCAGAGGTAGAAATATATAGTGCAATATGATAAATACATCCTAAAATTGTATCAATATACAAAATGTCTGAAGCAGAGGTAGGAGCATGCATGCGTACAAAATGACAAAATAACACTTCCATGTTGTATAAATATTGTAGAGAGAAATATGAACATATTCAATATAATTTGAATTTGTATCAATATACAAGAATATATACCAATGTAAATTGTCTTTAAATAATAGCTCACAAGTATTCATTATATTGCTCACTATTATTATTAGTGTGAGTAAGCTATCTATTATCCCATCCAATTTCCCTTTTTTTCCAAAGAGATATACCCCCCAATCCTATACCAATTCTAATCAGTCCCTAAAAATTGATGTCCCTAACCATGAGGACAAACTTTGTTGGGATAGGGGATGTCATCTTCTAGAATTATTTTCAGCTGTCATGGGGGCAATATTCTTTCTATGGGATCCTGTGAAAATAAAATGATAGCTAAATTTCAAGATTACTGTCTGGTATAGTTGCAAATTAGTATTCAGTAGGAATTTTCTGAGGATCGTATTTGGAGTTCTGGTCAGAACATTGAGCAGCTGGTACCCCAAAACGGTCTTAGAGCATCATGATGTCATATCAACCGGGTGGAGTTGTTGATGTGGAGCCTCACCTTCTTCCTGGAAATTTCAAAGATTACTGCAGGAAAATTCATTGTTCATTGTGGAAAACTTAAACATTATTTATACAGATATATATTCAATGAAAAGTATGATAGAAACAAAAACAGATATGAAGAAAAGTATTTTTTTTCTAAATTATTGCTTCTTTCTGTGTCACATCAGATGGCACATGACATGAGACAGACACTCTGAATTTTTGCTTTAACAATATGTTTGAATTTAGAGGACAGAACCATTGTCCAACTTCAAAGCCAGCTTTGATTTTTAAGTGAGTCATGACTATTATTCTAGTTTATGTTCAGTGAGTCTTACCCTCAGATGACCTGTCCTCATAACTCATAATTCTCTTTGCTTGATGATCCTATCTGGATAATTATCTTATTCACTTTTGACATCTAGATGTCCAGGGCCTCTTGACTTTTTGAAAATGACTGTTTTCCTGCAAAGACAAGAACAGAACCCAGCCCCAGCTCCAATGAGATTTCCTTACCATATGTATGTTTGTCATCTCTGTGGATAAGCCAACATTTCTTTTTTAAGATGTTTCTCTTTTTCTAACCAAATCTTTATTAATTTTGATAATATCGATAGCGTTTCTTCTCCCATGGAAACAAGAGCAAAACCCTTCCCCAGTGTAGCACATTTCCTGGTTTCCATTGTGGGGTCAACAAATTCCATAATAATACCAACTGATTTGATTCAGAATATTTTTCTATTATTCAATGTATCTCTACTGCTGCTGTTACTTTCTCATTAGCAGTAAGAAAATTCAAATTAATAGAGCTTTATACAATCTATTTCTGGGGATATTTTTCATCCCTTTCTATTTGTTCAACATATCCTTTATAGTTCGATTTGATCTTTCTATAACTGCAAGACCTGTAGGATTATTTGGTATACCTGTAATATGCTTTATATTATAATAAGCAAAAAACTGTTTCATTTTCTTAGAGACGTATACTGGACTATTTTCTGTCTTTATTTGTACATGTATACCCATGATGGCCATAACTTCTAATAAATGTGTGATTGATGAATCAGCCTTTTCTGAGCTCAAATCAGTTGCCCATTGAAAACCTAAAAAAATGTCAAGGGTATTGTATATATATTTTAATTTTACAAAATCTGCAAAGTGGACCACATCCATCTGCAAGATTTCATTCCTTTGAGTATACTTTGGACTACTCCCTGAAGGTAGCAATATTTGCCTATAGAAAGAACAAGTAGTACATCTCTTTAAAATCACCTTAGCTTGTTGCTGTGTAATAGAAAAATCTTTATTTAAACTTTTTCTAGTGACATGATGCTTATTGTGAAATTCTGAGGCCTTCAACACACTTCCCATCAATAATTGAACAATTTCTGCATTACCTCATGCTAAAGGACCTGACAGGCCCATATGAGATCAGATGTGTCTTATGTATATGGGACAAAGTCTATTCCTGATTATATCTTGAACCTGCATAAATAATAAAGTCAATTCTGTATCACTTGGTAGAAATTCACTGGGTTTAATATGCAAGACAACTGTTTCTGTGTATTGTGGATCAGTAACTATATTGAGAGGTTCTTTAAAATTCCTATACCACAAGAATAGCATATAATTCTACTCTTTGGACACAAAATTATAAGGGCTTTCTTCCACCCTACTTAAATCTTCATATTTGTATCTTGCCTTTCCTGATTAATTTGCATCAGTATAGAATGTACAGGCTCCAATTATTGGTGTGTCATGTACAATGTGGGGAAAGATCCACCTAGTTCTCTTCATAAAGTTAATTCTATCACTTCTGGAATAGTTTCTCTTAATATCTCCTAAAAAATTAGCACAAGCTCTTTGCCAAGATTCATTGTCTTCCAATAATTTTCAAATTTCATTGGTAAGTAGTAAACTATTATCTCTGCTTGGTCTATACCTGCATTGATGAAATATCAATTTTCATTTTATACTTAATTCAGAGACCTTTTCCACATATGGTTTTAATATTTTACTTGGTTTATATGGTAAAAAGATCCATTCAAAGGTAATATTTTCCCTTTGCATTAAAGTTCCTATAGAGAAAATTCTGGAAAACAATATGACTAGAATGCAATTAAGATTTGGATTCACACTGTGTACATATGTCTCCTATAATTTTTTCAACAACAATTAATACCTTTTCAGCATCAGCTGTTAATTCCCTAATACTATTTAAGTCTTTGCCACCATCTAAGGTTTTGTTTAAATGAACTATTAGATCAGGTGTGCTCCTAACAGCTAGTCATTGATGTGGGATTCCCCTCTGCATGCTGTGATTACCATTAATGAGTAAAGAAACTGTTTGGACCTACAGCAGGGAAGCACTTAGCTAGATGGGGAATACTAAACTGAATGCCCGGAGGACAAAGGCAGAGTCAGTGAGAAGCCATGTAGTTCCACTAGACACAGACACCAGAACTTTACCAGGTAAGCTATAGCCACGTGGCAATAAACATATTACTAGAAATGGGTTAAATTAAGATTTAAGACTGAGCCAATAAGAAGCTAGAGAAAAAGGGCCAAGCAGTTTTTAATTAATATAGTTTCTGAGTGGTAATTTCAGGTTAGAATGATGGAGCAGCAGGAACAAACAAGTGGCCCTCCATGGAACAAATTGGCATATGATGTGGTGGATGTAAAATATAAGAAAGCATGGAAAGGAATTCTAGACACCAAAAAACAAAGTTTAGCCACATTTCTTTTCCCAGATGGGTTCTTCTTGCTGATGGCATGTTGTGGCTCCTTTAAGAGAGGTTTTCCTAATTTAGCAGTAGTAGAAAAAAAGTCACATCATTTTGAAATGCCAGCTTTCTGTGCCACTCTGCCAGCATGACCTTTGGCTCTTTCCGGAGTCTGAACATTTAAATGGGTTTTGTGAACAGAGTACTACACCTTGCTTGGTAGCAACATGGACACTCTGTGTGCCTAATAATGGTGTGTGAGCTTGGCTCTCAGAGGCAGCAAATAGTTCCCCCATGCTGGACTGGGTGGAGCAAACATGAAGTGCTATATTTCCCCTAGCAACAACACTTTTCAAGTTCATTAGAAAGGCTTAACATTTTAAGAAGCACTTCTGTTCAGAAAAGGTTTACAGATTTGCAATAAGGACAGATTCCGAAATAAAAGACATCTAAATGGGACACAGTATTTTTAAAAATGTACATAGGCTTAAGAGAGAGAAGATAAAGACTATAGAGAGTTATAAAAAGAAGTAAATGTTTTTTGTTTTTTTTAATTGAAAAAAAAATTTTCCCACTTCCTCCTCACCTCCCATTTCCCTCCCCATCCTCCCGCCCCTCTCCACCTCCCCCCACTCCTCTTCTCCTCCCTCTCCAGTCCCAGGAGCAGTCAGGGTTCCCTGCCCTGTGGAAAGTCCAAGGTCCTCCCACCTCCATCCAGGTCTAGGAAGGTGACCATCCAAACTGTCTAGACTCCCACAAAGCCAGAACATGAAGTAGGATCAAAACCCCGTGCCATTCTCCTTGGCCTCTCGTCAGCTCTCATTGTCCGCCATGTTCGGAGAGTCTGGTTTTATCCCATGCTTTTTCAGTCGCAGTCCAGCAGGCCTTGGTGAGCTCCCAATAGATCGGCCCCACTGTCTCAGTGGTTGGGTGCACCCCTCATGGTCCTGATATCCTTGTTCATGTTCTCCCTCCTTCTGCTCCTCATTAGAACCTTGGGAGCTCAGTCCAGTGCTCCAGTGTGGGTCTCTGTCTCTATCTCCATCCATCGCTAGATGAAGGTTCTATGGTGATATGAAAGATATTCATTAGTATGGTTATAGGATAGCTTCATTTCAGGTTCCCTATCCTCAGGTGCCCCAAGGAACTAACTGGGGACATTGCTCTGGGCACCTGGTAGCCATTCCAAGTTCAAGTTTCTTGCCAACCCTTAGGTGGCTCCCTTAACTAAGATATGAGTTTCCCTGCTCCCTTATCCAACCTTCCTTTATCCCCAATCACCCCGATTCCCCCAGTTCCCCTCATCCTCTCCTTCACACTTTTTTCTCCCCATCTCCCCTCACCCCCATCCCACCCCACCCCTAAGATTCCAGTTTTTTGCCCGGCAATCTTGTCTATTTCCCATAGCTGGGAGGATATCTATATGTTTTTCCTTGGCTTTACTCTCTTGTTTAGCTTCTTTAGGATCACAAATTATAGCCTCAGTGGCCCATATCCATGGCTAGAAACCAATTATGAGTGAGTACATCCCATGATCTTTTTGGGCTTGAGTTACCTCACTCTGGATAGTATTTTCCATTTCCATTCATTTCCATGCAAAATTCGAGAAGTCATTGTTTTTTACCGCAGAGTAGTACTCTAATGTGTATATATTCCACACTTTCTTCATCCATTCTTCCATTGAAGGACATCTGGGTTGCTTCCAGGTTCTGGCTATTACAAATAATGCTGCTATGAACATAGTTGAACAAATGCTTTTGTCATATGACAGGGCATCTCTTGGGTATATTCCCAAGAGTGGTATTGCTGGGTCCAGGGGTAGGTTGATCCCAATTTTTCTGAGAAACTGCCACACTGATTTCCAAAGTGGTTGCACAAGTTTGCAGTCCCACCAGCAATGGATGAGGGTACCCCTTTCTCCACCACCTCTCCAGCAAAGCCTATCCTTGGTGTTTTTGATTTTAGCCATTCTGACATGTATAAGATGATATCTCAAAGTTGTTTTGATTTGCATTTCTCTGATCGCTAAGGAGGTTGAGCATGACCTTAAGTATCTTTTGGCCATTTGAAATTCTTCTGTTGAGAATTCTCTGTTCAGATCAGTGCCCCATTTTTTAATTGGGTTAATTAGCATTTTAAAGTCTAGTTTCTTGAGTTCCTTGTATATTATGGAGATCAGACCTTTGTCTGTTGTGGGGTTGGTGAAGATCTTTTCCCAGTCAGTAGGTTGCCTTTTTGTCTTAATGACAGTGTCCTTTGCTTTACAGAAGCTTCTCAGTTTCAGGAGGTCCCATTTATTCAATGTTGCCCTTAATGTCTGTGCTGCTGGGGTTATACATAGGAAGCGATCTCCTGTGCCCATATCTTGTAGGGTACTTCCCATTTTTTCTTCTATCAGGTTCAGTGTGTTCAGATTGATATTTAGGTCTTTGATCCATTTGGACTTGAGCTTTGTGCATGGTGATAGATATGGGTCTATTTTCATTCTTCTACAGGTTGACATCCAATTGTGCCAGCACCATTTGTTGAAGATGCTTTCTTTCTTCCATTGTACACTTTTAGCTCCTTTATCGAAATCAGTTGTTCATAGGTTTGTGCGTTAACAGCCGTGTCTTCTATACGATTCCATTGGTCGACTTCTCTGTTTTTATGCCAGTACCATGCTGTTTTCATTACTGTAGCTCTGTAATAGGATTTGAAGTCAGGGATGGCAATGCCTCTAGAAGTTCCTTTATTGTATAAGATTGTTTTGGCTATCCTGCGTTTTTTGCTTTTCCATATAACGTTGATTATTGTCCTCTCAAGATCGGTGAAGAATTTTGATGGGACCTTGATGGGGATTGCATTGAATCTATAAATTGCCTTTGGTAGGATTGCCATTTTTACTATGTTGATCCTCCCAATCCAAGAGCAAGGGAGATCCTTCCATTTTCTGGTATCCTCTTCAATTTCTTTCTTCAATGCCTTAAAGTTCTTGTCAAATAGATCTTTCACTTCCTTGGTTAGAGTTACCCCAAGATATTTTATGCTGTTTATGGCTATCGTGAAAGGTGATGTTTCTCTTATTTCCCTCTCTGCTTCCATATCCTTTGTGTATAAGAGGGCGACTGATTTTTTGGAGTTGATCTTGTATCCTGCCACATTACTAAAGGCGTTTATCAGCTGTAGGAGTTCTTTGGTGGACTTTTTGAGGTCGCTTATGTACACTAACATATCATCTGCAAATAATGCAAGTTTAACTTCTTCCTTTCCAATTTGAATCCCCTTTATACCCTTATGCTGTCTTATTGCTATTGCTAAAACTTCAAGAACTATATTGAAGAGGTAAGGAGAGAGTGGACAGCCTTGGCGTGTTCCTGATTTTAGTGGGATGGCTTTAAGTTTCTCTCGGTTTAATTTGATATTAGCTGTTGGCTTGCTGTAGATAGTTTTAATTGTATTTAGGAATGAGCCTTGTATCCCTAATCTCTCCAAGACTTTTATCATAAAGGGATGTTGAATTTTGTCAAATGATTTTTCAGCATCTAATGAAACGATCATATGATTTTTTTCTTTCAGTTTATTTATATGATGGATTACATTGGTAGATTTGCGTATGTTAAACCAGCCATGCATCTTTGGGATGAAGCCTACTTGATCATAATGGATAATTTTTCTAATGTGTTCTTGGATTCGGTTTGCCAGTATTTTGTTGAGGATTTTTGCGTCAATTATCTTGAGTGAGATTGGCCTGTAATTCTCTTTCTTGGTTGAGTCTTCGTGTGGTTTCGGTATCAGAGTTACTGTAGCTTCATAAAAGGAATTTGGCAATGACTTTTTTTCTTTCTATATTGTGAAATACATTAAGGAGTATAGGTATTAGGTATTCTTGGAAGTTCTGGTAGAATTCCGCATTGAAACCATCTGGTCCTGGACTTTTTTTGGAAGGGAGGTTTTGATAACATCTTCTAATTCTTTGCGACTAACAGGTCTATTTAGGTTGTTCACCTGGTCCTGGTTTAACTTTGGTATATGGTATTCATCTCAAAAAGTGTCCATTTCTTTTACATTTTCCAGTTTTGTGGCATACAGGCTTTTGTAGTAAGATCTAATGATTCTCTGAATTTCCTCCGTGTCTGTTGTTATGTCCCCCTTTTCATTTCTGATCTTATTAATTTGCAAATTCTCTCTCTGCCGTTTGATTAGTTTGGATACGTGTTTATCCATTTGTTGATTTTCTCCAGGAACCAGCTTTTTGTTTCATTGATTCTTTCAATTGTTTTCTGTGTTTCTATTTTGTTGATTTCAGCCCTCAGTTTGATTATTTCCAGTCTTCTACTCCTTCTAGGTGAGTCTGCTTCTTTTTTTTCTAGAGCTTTCAGGTGGGCTGTTAAGTCTCCAATGTGTGCTTTCTCTGCTTTCTTTAAGTGGGCAGTTAGTGCTATGAACTTTCCTCTCAGGACTGCTTTCATAGTGTCCCATAGGTTTGAGTATGTTGTTTCTTTATTTTCATTGACTTCAAGGAAGACTTTAATTTCTTTCTTTATTTCTTCCTTAATCCAGGTATGGTTCAGTATTTGACTTTTCAGTTTCCATGAGTTTGTAGGCTTTCTGGGGGTGTAGCATTGTTGCTGAATTCTAGTTTTAATCCATGGTGATCTGATAAGATACAGGTGGTTATTAATATTTTTTTGTAACTGTGGATGTTTGCTTTGTTACCGAGTATGTGGTCAATTTTTGAGAAGGTTCCATGAGCTGCAGAGAAGAAGGTATATTCTTTCTTATTTGAGTGGAATGTTCTATAGATGTCTGTTAAGTCCATTTGATTCATTACCTCCCTTAATTCTCTTATTTCTCTGTTAGGTTTCTGTCTAATTGACCTGTCCATTGGTGAGAGAGGAGTGTTAAAGTCTCCTACTATTAATGTGTGCAGTTTGATTGCTGCCTTGAGTTTTAGCAATGTTTCTTTTACGTACGTGGGTGCTTTTATATTAGGGCCTAGATATTCAGGATTGAGACTTCATCCTGATGAATTGTTCCTGTTATGAGTAAAAAATGTCCCTCTCCATCTCTTTTGATTGATTTTACTTTGAAGTCAACTTTCTTAGAAATTAGTATGGCCACACCTGCTTGTTTCTTAGGTCCGTTTGCTTGATAAACCTTTTCCCAGCCCTTTACTCTGAGTAGATATCTGTCTTTGTGGTTGAGATGTGTTTCTTGTAAGCAGCAGAATGTTGGATCCTGTTTTAGTATCCAATCTCTTAGCCTGTGCCTCTTTATAGGTGAGTTGAGTCCATTGATATTAAGTGATATTAATGACCAGTGATTGTTATCTCCGGTCATTTTTCCTTTCTTTCTTTCTTTCTTTTGGTAGTAGAGTTTGTGTGTTTCCCTTCTTCAAGGTGTGCTGGTGAAGGGTCATTAGATGTCTGAGTTATTGTGGGCATTGTTGGAATCCTTGGTTTGTGATTTTCCTTCTATTACTTTCTGTAAGGCTGGATTTGTGGCTATGTATTGTTTAAATTTGTTTTTATCCTGGAAAATTTTGTTTTCTCCATTTATAGTGAACGAAAGCTTGACTGGGTATAGTAGTCTGGGCTTGCATCCATGGTCTCTTAGTTTCTGCAGTACATCTATCCAGGACCTTCTGGCTTTCATGGTTTCCATAGAGAAATCAGGTGTAAGTCTGATAGGTTTACCTTTATAGGTAACTTGACCTTTTTCCTTTGCAGCTCTTAATATTCTTTCTTTATTCTGTATGTTTTGTCTTTTGATTATTATATGACGAGGAGATTTTTTTTTTTTTGATCCAGTCGGTTCGGTGTTCTGTATGCTTCTTGGACCTTCCAAGGAATATCTTTCTTAAGGTTTGGAAAGTTTTCTTCTATAATTTTATTAAATATATTTTCTGGACCATTGAGCTGTACTTCTTCTTCTTCTATCCCTATTATTCTTTGGTTTGGTCTTTTTATTGTGTCCCAGATTTTCTGAATGTTTTGTGATGAGAATTTGTTGGTTATGCTGTTTTCTTTGATCAGAGTGTTTATTTTCTCTATGGTATCTTCAGTGTCTGAGATTCTTTCTTCTATCTCTTTTAATCTGTTGGTGGTACTTGTGTCTATAGTTCCTGTTCGTTTATCCAGATTTTCCATCTCCATCCTTCCCTCGGTTTGTGTTTTCTTTATTACTTCCACTTCATTCTTCAAGTCTTGAACTGTTTCCCTTACCTGTTTGTTTAGTTTTTCTTGTTTCTCTTGGTTTTCTTGGGTATCTTTGAGAGATTTATTCATTTCCTCTACCTTTTTGTTTGTAATCTCTAATTGATTATGGCAGTTTTTCACCTCCTGTTTAAGGTCCTCTATTATTTTCATATAATTCACTTTTGAGTCGAATTCTTCTAATTCTTCTGTATTAGGGTGTACACTTCTTATTTCGGGATTCCTGGATTCTGGTGATGTCACGTTGCCTTTCAAGTTGTTGGGGGAATTCTTGCATTGGCGCCTGCCCATCTCTTCCTTCAAATGGAGCCAGGAGAGGCCTGGTGTCTTGGACTAGTCTTTGCTGTGACTAACTCTCTGGGTGTATCTCCTCAGTGTAGGGGCAGCAACTGTTCCCTTCCAGATGAACTCCTCAACACCAAAACAGGGATGCCTGGTATTCCAATGACCCGGGGAAAGAAGGGCGAATGCAAGGGGTAGGGCGGGGTCGAGTAGAACACAGGCGACACTCCAGTACAAGCTGGAAGTGCCTGCGCTCCCTTTCAGGGGTTGCTGAGGCCTACCCGCTAGGCAGGCACTCACTGCTCTGGTTGGGTAGCCTTAGTGGGGGGGGGGGGGTTGTGTTCTCTACCGGGACAGTCCGGCCCAGGATAGCACACACTCACCCGTCCAGATGGAACTTCTCAGCACCTACAGAGGGACTCCTGGTAGCCCAATGAGCCAGGGACCAAGGGAAGTAGGAGGCAGGCAGAGCAGGTCCAGGAGAGCACAGCAGACACTGCAGCCCCAGCAGCAGGGGTCCGCTTTCCCTGGTGGGGACCTTGAGGCCTGCCCTCTAGTCAGGCACTCACTGCTCTGGGTTGGTAATCTTAGGGAAAGGGCAGGAAGCTGTTCCACAGCAAAGGACCTTGCAGGCAAGGCAAAGCCTGCAACTTTTCCTCTGCTAAAAGTCACTGCTTAACCCATGTTGGTTTCTCAGTTAACCATTTTAAACATTGGTGAGTTGGTACCTCCCAAAGTTTGCTTGTTGATTTGTATTCTTTTACAGCCTGAATGGCTGGTGCCCTTTGTGTATATTACCTTATAATATTCTTACCATTATATGAGTTTTTGGAACTGCAGGAATGTTAATCTGAGTATTCCATTGCTGCAGCAGGTCACAACATCATAAATTAACTGTAATATTAGCCAGATATGGCCACAGATTTCCTTTCTATCCTTCTCGCCTATGCATTTAACCATCTTGTGCTTTGTTTTACTTGCAATAGGGTTCTAATTCCTAGAAATTGAATATCTGCCTCATGAAGATGCCAGTATGGATGCCAAGACTGTGGAGTAATGATACTCCTATCTGCACCTATGTCTATCAAACTCACAGTTACAATGCCATTTATTCACACTCTTAATTGGTCTTTGATCATATGTAAAAGTCTGACAGATTCCACATTTCCTATTTTCTATTGAAATTTTTGATTCATCCTCCATGTTTCTTACATCATCAGAAACATTAGGTTTTTTGTTTTTTATAGCAGGCATTAAATTTTTTAATTCTTATGATGAGATATGTCGTCCACAGTGACTGGCAATGACTGGACCACTTTTGACTTGGGGGCCTGCAAGAGGCCCCCCAAGGAGTTTTCTGTTCATATCAGGTTGCCTTGTCTGTCTTTTGTTAGTTTGCATTTATTGGTCCAATGTCTGTCTTTGCCACACCTCTTATATAATCCAGAATGTTGATACCTTTTATTTTTGCCATTCCCAGAGAAGACATTATTTCTAGGAATTCTTTGTCTATAATTCTTTCTCAGATGTCTTATTCTACTACAATCAAAACATTTGACAATTTGATGTCTCCTCATACTTTGGAAATTTCTTTTCCTACCCAAGATTCAGTATTATAATAGAATGTCTCAATATTCATTGTGTGCAGGATCCATCAATCTGTTCATGCTGATCTAATTTTTAAAGGCCCAAGTATCTTTTTTGCATTGTAAATTGGCATTTTCCAAATCCAGTGATTCAATAAGTAGTCATCTAGCATCTGGATCTGTTACTCCTATTTGTGCAACCTTAGTTAATCCTTTTAAAAAAGTCACTAAAATCTTCTCTCTGAACCTTTTTAACCCTGGAATATGATTCAATTTTTTTCCTTGTTCTGGAATACTGTACAGGCATTTAAGGCTGCTTTACAGCATAGGGACAAGATTTGTACATCCTAAAGAATTTGAGCCTATAGGTCAGCGTAAATGCCCTCACCAAGAATTTGATCTTGGGAAGTGTCATGTCCTTTTGCTTTTCCCTGTTGTTCTAAATTTTTTGTCTCTTTTAGCAAATAACATTTCAACAGTAATTGTGGCCCATAATCCATAATGGCTGAAACCAATTGAAGCCAACCGTGCAGCTTGCCTTATTGCTAAAAGCTCATGTCTTCATCATCTTCCTAACAAATGCTGTATGGAAGCCATAAGATAGTACTGCTTGCTTAACTCTTTTAGACCATTTATTTCTATTAGGATCCATCTTGCTTTTTTTGGACGTTTTGTTTTTTGGTCATTTTAACTTGATGGTGTTTCAGAGTTGATTACAAGATAAGAAGTTAAAAGAATTATTCTCTGGTCCTCATTCTGCATATGTGATTCCAAAATGTGAAGTTTTTCCTTTAAAGATAACATATGATCCTTGGACATTATTTGGACAGCATACAGATTGCCTTTTTGGAGAAATACTCTATATGCTAACCTATCATAACTTTTTAATAAATTTTGATTTTCTAATTCAACAATATGAATTATTTCAGATAATTTCTCAATACTCTTTGACATAGATTAAATTTTGTCTTTCAAATTAATGTTATCCTTTTCAATAGTATTAATTTTTTTCATGTATCTTGATTTTTGATGATTTTATTCTGTCTGCTAGCTGTTCATTATTACTCTGCAAAGACTGCATCATTTCTACCCACGCCTTTTTCTTGGCTCTTTTATTACAACATTTTCTTAAGGATATAATATGAAGATGAAAACTGAGTCCCAATATCCAATAAATGGATGTATCACAATAACCACATAAGCCTTGCAGAATATAATCCATAGTATCAGTAAAAATGTCATTAAAATTCTGCATGGTTATATTGTTTACAATTGTAAAACTTTCAAATTTATTGCTTTATTTATTAATCAAACAATTATCTTTGTTATAAGATTTCAGTAAATTGTTTTAGGTATAATAAACTTTATTGTCTAGCAGGTGTTGGAGTTGCAACCACATGGCAAAGAGTCACAACCAGTAGGTGGTGAAACTGGTGATTGCACAAACAGTCCTGTGCCACTTTGATTTTCTGCCTTTTTGCCTGGTTAAATACTAACAAATATGCTTTGCTTGACAAATTAAAAGCAATTAAATCATTACCATACATGGAGTAAGGTGCCCAGAACTCATGAGCAGAGAGTACATAACTAGAAACTGCAAAATTCACCACGTGGCAGGGAATGTGACAGTGTGTGTGTGTGTGGGGGGGTGTGCACAAGCCTTGAAAATTTCCAAGTCTCCACGCTTAGCTCTATTGTGGTGGGGTTTTACAAAAACTGCTTAGTAGGTGAAAGCAGGACAGACAGGCAAGGGTGGTAGATCTTCCCCCTAAAGGTAGACATGGACCTTTGGGGGATTTAAGTCTCGTCTACCCAGTAGGAGTGGAGTTTGGATTCCTGTGGGGCAATAGATGAAGAAAGACACTAAATAAAAATCCCACACTAGCTCAGAATTGAGTATGAGAAAGGGTTAATTATTTAGGGGTAAACTCACAGATCACAGTCTTCTGCACAAATGGAGAAACAGTAATGGAATCCAGCAGCCACAAGAGAGCAAGAGTGCATGCTTTACATTGGCATAGTATAAGAGGCCATATCAATGTGGACTGGTAACTTAAAGGATACTTGTTGAAGGATTTACTATAGCAATCATCCAGCCATGGTATATCAAATTGCAGTAAGACTAGGCACCTCCTCTTCTATAAAGGCTGAATGAGGAAATCTCTTAGAAAAAATGGGTCCCAAAAGAAGGCAACAGAGTCAGAAATAACCCCTGCTCTCAATTTTAGGAGTCTCACAAGAAGACCAAATTACACAACTATAACATGTATGCATAGGTCTTCAGTCATACACATAAAAGCTCTAGTTTTCATGAAAATGAGAGATGATGCAGTATTGAGGAATATTATTTTATCTAGGCAAAGATATGCTTTACATGCATTAAATGATGTTTATGCTGTGGAATATCATGTCAACTGTGTATGGTTGTGCTGCTTTTGTTTATGTTGCATTTGTTCAATTATATAAAATATGAGTTGTGTTTCTTTCACTTTGCCTACCTAAGGCACCTGAAAAGTCTAATAGAAAGCTGAACAGCTAATAGCTAGTCAAGAAAAGAATAGGCAGAGATGCCAGGAAGAAACAAAAAATAAGATGATAATTCTATGCTCAAGAGAGACAGAGAGAAGAGGGAGGCAGCAATGAGGGACAAATAGAGGGAAACAGGCACCACCAGAATCCAGGCATCCATCAGCCAACTAGAGACTGCAAGAATCAGGAAAAGTAAGACAGACAGGAAGGAAGAAAGGAAGGACAGAAGGAAAGAAGAAGCAGTGAAAGTAAGACATACAAACAGACAGAAAAGAAAGAAAAAAGAAAGGAAGAAGAAAAGAAGTGAAGAAAAGATAAATAGTTCCAAGGCAAAAGGTAGATAAAGAGAAATGGGTTGATTCAAATTAAAAGAACTAGCCAAAAATGAATCTTAACTATGACAAGCATTCAAAATTATTAATAATTTTCCTTGTTATGATTTGGGAGATAGTTGTTAACACAAAAGAAACAGCCTGGTACAATGTAGTATTGTTTTACTGTATGTGAACTATTTTAATTACAACATCTTTAGTTCCATCCATGTTGCCATTAGTGATATGAGTTCTTTTTTTAAAAGGCAGAGTAGTGTTTTTTGGTTTCAATTAAAAATTCCAAGTCTAGCTAGAAAATACAAACAAGACTTGCTGTGGAATTAAGAATAAATAAAGAGGTAA
Source organism: Chionomys nivalis (assembly GCF_950005125.1). NCBI lineage: Eukaryota > Metazoa > Chordata > Mammalia > Rodentia > Cricetidae > Chionomys > Chionomys nivalis. The sequence goes on along the minus strand of NC_080112.1, from coordinate 10,815,345 downwards.
TCTCAAAGTCTGATTGGAAGAAATGAAGGGGTAAAATGAGTAGCAAGGGGAAGAGTACAGAAGGTGGTGAATATGTTTTAAAAATTTTATGAAATTCTTAAATAATTGTAACATTGCAAAAACAATCCAAGTAGCATTCCATTGTGTACATATATAGCACAATATCTGAAAATCATTAGAATATAAGGCAAGTTTTACATCATATCTTGTTGTAGCATGCTGGTTTAGGCTGCCAACCAGCTCCCAAATCATGCCAGAGAGACATATCAGTTTTGAATGCTAAGCTTAGCTTAGGCATGTTTCTTGCTAGCTATTTAATTTTAATTAACCTGTTGCCCTTTTTTGACCTTTTGCCTCAGAGCTTATTAACTTTCTTCTGTATTTTTTACATTCACTGTTCCTCTGTTTGGCTGTCTAATCTGTGACTGGCTTCTTCTGGGCATGTCCATTATTCTCTCCTCCTTCTTCTCAGGTTCTTTCCATTTTTCTTTTGAGCTTAGATTTCTCCTCCTATTTATTTTCTATGACAGCTGTCTTGCCTATCCTTTCTCTGCCTAGCTATTTGTCATTCAACTCTATTCATCAAGTGCCTTAGACAGGTAAGATGAAACAAATACAACATATCTTTTCATAGTTAAACAAATGCAGCATAAATAAAAGTAACACACCATTATATAGTTAAAGTAACATTCTTCGGCATAAACAAATTAACACATCTTTGCCTAGTTAAAATAATATTCTGCAACATTTTTCTTTTTTGTCTAAATGAAAAGAAAGATTTTAACTTTAACATAATAAAACTATATACAACAAATGCTGTTGGAAAATACACTTGTACACTGTAAAGAAATAAAATGTTGATTGGCCATTAGCGAGGCAGCAAATAAAGGTGGGCAACCAGACTAGGAGAATTCTTGGAAGAAGAAAGGAAGAGAGTCAGTTACCAGCTAGAAACAGAGGAAGCAGTATGAGAATTAACATATACCTCTGTGTGGTTTTTTGGGGACTGAATGGATATGGGACTAGGTGGGACAGAAACTTGTGTCTACGAACAAAAATAATTACCAAGTAAGGATTAAATCTTCAATATGCAATCTATTTGTGTTTGGCAAACTCAGAGAAAATATCTCATTATTTATCCTATCATAGTGAGTCCAGAGTATTATGCCTAATTTACCTTCTATCACAACTAAAGAAAACTCTATCTAGTCTTCAACTAATCAAAGACCCAAGAAGAATATATGATTATCTGAGTAAACAAGAAGTGCAGTGCAAGTTACTTCCCAAACTGAATAACTGACAGAGATATTTGGCTTCCTAGACAGTCACCCAAAGTTCCTCTGAAATGTGGGGGCATGCATCTTTTTCCTACAGGCCTAGACTATCTGGCAGATTATTCTTTGAAACATGAATTTGAAAGGACTGTCTAACCTTGTCTTGGAAAAGTTTGACAGTCTTTTTATTTTGTGTCCTGCTTGTCCAGCTTGTATAGCATATTGTCAGCACTCAAGGCAAGAACCAATTCTTTGTCCAAATGGTTACCTTTGCTAAAATGAGAGAAAACTTCATATGGAGTTTCCTTGATGCCTATCATCTTCCCTGAAGTAAATTGGTACCACCAGGAGCAGACATATCTCACTGCCTTGAAAAGGCTCAGGTTATTAAACATCATAAATGTCATATTTCATAGGCCTTTGAAGTGTCTGAAGACCATCTATCTATCTAAATATATCTGTTTAAACTTGAAAAATCCTAATATGACTATAAATTTCATTATTATAGATGACTACCTACTAACCTGCATGTTGTAGGTGCTGCGGGGCTGATGTTCCTGCCACCCAGCTCCCGGCTGCCTGGCTAGCTCATGCCCCAAAATAACAACACACAAACTGTATTCTTTTAAACACTGCTTGGCCCATTAGCTCTAGCCCTTACTGGCTAATTCTCATATCCCAATCAACCCATCTCTAATAATCTGTGTAGCACCAGTCTTGCCGGGAAAGATTCAGCTTGCTTCTTCGTGTCTGCCCTGAGAGGAGCTGCATGACTTCTGAGCTCACTTCCTCTTCCTCCCAGCATTCTGTTCTGTTTACTCTGCCTATCTAAATTCTGCCCTATCAGATGGGCCAAGGCAGTTTCTTTATTAGCCAATGACCTTCCTCCATCACCTGCATTTCTTAGTCATACATTACATTTTTTATTTTATGTATTTATTAAAAATTTCCACTTCCTCCCATTTCCCTCCCACTTCCTCCCTCCCCCTTCCCCTCCCTCTCTTGTCCTAAGAGAAGTCAGGGTGCCCTGCCCTTTGGGAAATCCAAGGCCCTCCCCCCTCCATCCAGGTCTAGGAAGGTGTGCATCCAAACAGACTAGGCTCTCAAAAAAACAGTACATGCAATAGAATCAAAACCCAGTGCCATTATCATTTGATTCTCAGTCAGCCCGCATTATCAGCCACATTCAGAGAGTCTGGTTTGATCACATGCTCGTTCAGTCCCAGTCCAGCTGGCCTTGGTGAGCTCCCATTAGATCAGTCCCACTGTCTCCATGGGTGGACATGCTACTCGCAGTCCTGACTTCCTTCCTCATGTTCTCCATCCTTCTGCTCTTCATCTGGACCTTGGGAGCTCAGTCCAGTGCTCCAATGTGGGTCTCTGTCTCTATCTCCTTCCATTGCCGGTTGAAGGTTCTAAGAAACTTGAGAAAATTGAAATAACTGTCAAGTCATGGGAAAACCAGTTATAACATTTGTTGTCCAGTCTCTGTGTAATAGGAAACCACAAGGGTTTATCTTCAATCTGGCTAAAAAACAATCTGTGAGGTTAGACCATCTCAGTAGCTTTGAGGCTATTCTAGGTGTAGAACAATGAGTAAACTGCTACAGTGATGCTCTGAGAGGCTGAAACACCTGGGTCATTCATTTTCATTAATGTCTTTTCCTCTTGCTCTGAAAACAAAAATTTCAAAGGCAACATACATTTTTACATTAACAAAAATATGGTTTGAGCAATGTTCATAAGCCAACCAATGATGTTTTCATTTTATGTTTGAGCAGGTAAAATATATATCACTCGTCTTGTAGTTTTTCTAGATTTATTTCTTTATATCTGTAGCCAAGACTTCCAGTGAGTCTTCCCTGACAAAATCTGATCTATATTAACCTTGAACTAATCCCTAGTTTTTCATTTCCTGTGGAAACAAAAAAAAAAAAACCTCTTTCTCAAAGCAATACATTGTTTAACTTCCAGTTTAAAGTTTAGGCATTCTTAAACTATTTAGACTGATTTAATTTATCAGTCCCTGTGACAATCCTATATTTCTTAGGAGCTCTCTTTTGTTTATCAGCATTTGAAAAATTCAAAGACAACACAACAACATAGAGGATCTAGACTTCCTATGTATTTTCCATCTCTGTGTATATTACTTATTATTCTTTTTATATTACTTCTTTCTTTAAAACTTTTTATTATTTATGAACTAATTTTTATCACTGTATATACCTGTCTTCTTCCTTAAGCCTAAGCACATTTTGAACCACCCTGGAACCTAATTAGAGTTTTTTTTTTCCCATTTGAACCTGCCTTACTTAATAGTATCTCCATTTAAACTCAAGCTGATTTGCACTGGCAGCTCTGACAACTTGTTCCATCACACTCTATCCTTGAGAGGCAAGCTCTATGCCCTGTAGGCCTGGCTGAGAGTTGCACTGTTTGTTGTTGTTGTTACTGTTTGTTTTGTTTCATTAAATCAGGAACTGTGTTCAATTGTCCCCAGGTGTCCCTATGTAGCACACTGTTCCTATACTGGTAAGGGAGAGCCTCTTGAAGGAGCTGTACCTATTTTTTTGGCTTTGCTTGTTTGTTTTATGTTTTGTCTTTACCTCCTTTTCCCCCTCAGCTTTATTATGCCTTACTTGGAAATACAGGCTCCTTATTGGAATGCCAATATGTATTGGGATTTTTTTTTTTAGTTTGTAACCATCTCCCAAATCATCACACAGAGACTTATTATTAGTTTTGAATGCATGACCTAGCTTAGGCAATTTCTGCCTAGCTCTATTAATTTAAAATAACCTATTTTCTTCATCTACCTTTCACCTTAGGGATTCTTATATTTCATACTTCTGTATACCTTATCTTCACTGCTTCTCTATGTCTGTCTGTCTTACTGTTGTCTGCTTGAGTTCTTACTCCAGGTGTGTCCAGTGTTCTGTCCTCCTCCCATTCTTCTTTCGAGTCTAGATTTCTATTCGTTTTTTCTGCCTGGTAGTCTCACCTATCTTTTCTCTGCCTAGCTTATGCCTATTAAGCTCTTTAATGGACTAATCAGGTGCCTTAGGCAGCAAAGTAAAACAAATGCAACACATTTTTCATAGTTAAACAAATGCAGCATAAACAAAAGTAGCACACCTTTACACAGTTTAAATAATATTCTGCAGCATAAACAAATATAACACATCTTTGCCTAGTTGAAATAATATTCTACAAAATCTTCCCTATTTCAGTTAATAAGACACAAACATGGGGCTGTAGGCATATATTTAAGATTTCATTTCCTTTAGGATATATATGCAGTAGTTGCCTTGCTAGATTATATAATTGTTCTATTTCTAAATGTTTTCTAAGAAACATCCATACTATTTTTACAAAGATTATAGCAATATACCCTCCCATGAAAACCATCTCTTTGGGCCACATTTTACTCATACTTTCAGTAATAATTCCTTTTTCTTGTTGATAAAGATTGAGCCTAGCATATGTGTTTTGGTCTCATTGTGGTTTTGATATTCATTAATAGTTATTTTGAATGCTTTTCATGTAGCTGCTTGCCATTTAAGTATATTCCTTAGAAACATACCAAATTCTTTGTTCATCTTACTTTAAGTGGTCTATTAATTGCTTTTTGCTATTGAGGTATATGAGTTCCTTATCTATTTTGGAATATTAATCTAGAGAGTAATTCTCTAAAGATGCTATCCCTTTGTAGTTTGCAAAGAAAAAGAATAAATAAACTTCATAATATAGTATGTGTATATAAACTCATATTTGTATTCATATATATGTATATTTATAACTTATGAAAATAGAGTAAACTTTATCCAGTCACTGTTTTATATACTCATTAAACCATGTTTCTTTATTAAAATATGACATCATTTCTCTCCATTTATTTTCTTTCCTCTAACTTTTCCCATTGCCTCCCAAATTGTTCCCTTTCAAATTCATGGCTTCATCTTCATTTGCATGTACATGCACATATGTGTGCTTGCACATACAGAGAGAAAGAAAGAGACAGAGAAAATAAATATGGCATTATAATTCCCTTCAGTTTTGCCTTGTATGTATATGGTTTTAGAGCTGACTACTTGGTACTACATGACCTATTGGGGGATTCTCCCAGAGAAAGGAATACTTCTTTCACTCTGAGCATCTCTTAAAGTACCTGTAATTCCTTGTCTGTGAGTGTGCCTCTGTGAGGTTTTTCTCTTCTATGTTAACATGTCTACTTGTGTTGTCTTTGCTTGGACCTTTTCTTAAGCAATTAAATTATGGAGGTATTAAGGGTAAAACTTTCCTGTATTTCTAAAAGAAACAGTCTCATTGGAGATTTTGTGATCCTCTGGCTCTTACAATTTATCTGCATTTCTTTCCTGTGTTCCTTTAGCCTATTTTGTAAATATATTCAGTATGACTGGGATCTCCATGGTTTATTGATCTCTGCATTATAGCCAGTTGTGGTTTTATGTAATGATCTTCATTTGCTATTAAAAAAACCTTTTATTAGGAGTGACAAAAAAACTTACCTGTGTGCCTATGGATGTTTTAGAATGCAGTTAGGAATGATGTAGGTCTAGCAAACAGCAATAGTAATATTGCCTCAATATCCATGACCTCACTAGCATTGGATAGTTGCCAATGTTACTAATACCAGGAATTATTTTTCTCTTGTCGATAATGCTTTAATCTGACAGTGTTGGGGTACTACCACTATTGATTGCACTTTCAGGAATATATTGCCTTGATAGTCACTGTGGTTCATAGGCTTCACAGCTGGGTAGGACTATTAATTGCTTTCCTTTCTTGGCATCTTATATAGTACTTTCTATTGCTATAAAATCTAGCCTCAAGTAAGAGACATTCAGGTCAGATCAAGCTCAAGTCTTCTGATTCTTGTGTCTGAAGTATGTGTTGTCTTCATCAATAGAGACTTACTTTCAAATTCTTGGAGGAAACCAAGAACATCAACAATAGATTATATTGTTTTGAGATTCTCTTGGACTGCAGCAAAGCAACACCTTGAAAGGAGTTTCTTATTCCTGGTACTGGGGTCTTTATTAGTTAGGTTATGATTCTTGTGGTAAGCATTAGCTTATGTGGCTTTGATTCATGTAATCTATATATGTGTATACATAAGTTTCTATGTTTTATATGTAACTTTGGATAAGTGAAAAATAATGATTTTTTGGTATTTTAAATATGCTTATGAACTCATGTAATTTACATACCTATTTTACTAATTCTAAAGTGCAAATATACAGAAACACTTTACTATTTCAGAGAACTCACAATAGTGATAAACTTACAAAGGAATAAATTGAATGTGATGAGATTAAGACATGGCTGTCAAGTATAATCATTTATAATCCCTCATGAGAAATGGCAAGAACTTGATGAGTTGGATATTTGCTGGCATGGTGAAGAAATATCAGCTATCTAGAGATACATGTCTAGAAAATAAAATACTTTATTACAGGTAATGATTACCAAGATGTAGGAATAAAAAGTAGACCTCAAAACTTTCTATTAATGAATGCATACAAATAGAATAGGTTTTGATCCACTCTCTTCATTTTGAAGTGTTCCCTGGTATTTAAGATGATATATTCAATGGGTAGAAAGATAAGAACATGCATTAGGCAATAGACACATGGAAATGAGAAAATCAATCTAAACAAGCAACATAAACTTCAAAATAACTTGTATATACAGAATATTTAATTTAGTGGTTCAAAGGAAAATAAAAGAATTTAGAATATGTATTATTTCAAGTAACATACAAAACAGGTTATATCTGTGAGACAGAGAAAGCACCAATAACTGAGTTTGATATTACCAAAATATATATCCCTTTTAAGCTGGTTTCATGAATTTTATACATTATCACATAGAAATATATTTCATTATGACATTTTTATAATTGTAGAATGTCTTTTGAATATTTTCACCCCCATTAATCTCTTATGACTATTTTCCACTTCCCTTGATCATCTTCATTCTAATTTGCCTGTGCTCTCTCTATATATCTGTCTGTCTGTCTGTCTGTGTGTGTGTGTGTGTGTGTGAGAGAGAGAGAGAGAGAGAGAGAGAGAAGAGAGAGAGAGAGAGAGAGAAGAGAGAGAGAGAGATCCCATAAATAAGATCATTAAGGTCGTTTGGAGGAGCATGGAAGTGGAAGTTATTTAAAGGAGCATTAGCAGTGGTGATACTTTGTGTTTTAACAAATAAAGCTTGCCTGAATATCAGAGTGCAGAGTTAAACCACTAGAGGCCAATGAGTGCTGGGACACACCTTTAATCCCAAAACTCAGGAGATAGAGACAGAGGGAACTTTTTAGTTCAAGGCTACCTGGGTTCCATGAAATTGATACTGTCTAAAAGAGAAACAGAACTCACGCAAAGGTGATAATAGCACTTGGAATACCATGTTTTTAATCCCATCACTATGGAGGTATAGGCAGGAGTTATATGACTAGGCAGAAAGAGGTATATAAGCCTGGGTGGAGGGGACAGTATCTCATTGCATTCTGAAGATGCAATCACAGGACAAAGTCTAAGGAGTCAGTCTGAGGAGAGGGTTGCCATTTTGGTCTGAGGATTTGGTAGAGTTAAAAAGTCTTTTTAGTGGTTGGATGCGCTGCTTCTCTGATCTTCATAATTAACCATTATATCTGATTCTGGGTGCCAATGTTAGAATGAAGTAGATTCAAGTAATAGTTTTATATAGTATACATTCCCCTTTTGTGAGGCAATTATTAAACTCATGGTCAACATGTATGCTGTGGAACAATGGTCTTTTATCCCTGTCACTTGCATTATTTTAATAAAATGCTGATTGGTCAATAGCCAGGCAGGAAGTATAGGCACAGTGATGATGACTAAGCAGTGAATTGAGGTGTGGCAAGGAGAATTCTGGGAAAAGGAAAGTTTCAGTCTGCAGTCATTACCCAGTCACAGAGGTAGCCAGACAAGGAGCAAGCAAGATGTGACTGCCTCACCAAAAAAGGTACCAAGCCTCATGGCTAACACAGACTAGAATTATGCGCTAATATAAGTTATAAGAGTTAATAAGAATTCTGAGCTAATAGGTCAATCAGTTTGTAGTTATTGTAGACCTCTGTGTATTTCTTTGGGACTGAACAACTGTGGGACTGGATGGGACAGAAACCCCAGTCAACACATGTAATGTGTTTATCACTGAAGTATGGAGAAACATGGTTACAGCAGTCTTGGAGCCTGGTCCACAAGTATAATGGAGTACCTGGTTGAAAGAAGAGACTAAGTCTATTGTACAATGGAATAGAGCTAGCAGTATTGAAATCAACCAAGATAAACTTTTTGCAGAAGGAAATTATGCGAATAAAGGAAGGTAATCCCTATACAATGACAACATCCTGGCTTTATGCTGTGTAGCAGCTTTGAATGCTTGGGACAGAATTGAAGAAGTATATAGATGAACACAATAAAGTAGTTCCATGTGAGCTCAGAATTAAGTATAGTAAAGTGTTCTTTATTTAGAGGTAGACTCACAGATAGATAGTCCTCTGCACTATCAAGGAACAGGAACCAAATCCAGCAGCTGAAAGAGAGAGGGAGAGCATGCAAGTGATTGCACAAGCTTTATATCTGCATTTATAGTACAAGAGACTACACCCACATGGGCTGGTGTCTTAATATTGGCTGAAATATTTATCACAGCAGAAGTAGGACAGATGATTGAATCATTTACTAAAGTCATACAGGGCCGAAAACAAACCTTCATGAATTTTTTTAGTAAGATTGACAACAACAGTAAATAAAACACCACCAAATTCAGAAGCTAGACTAATAATAATTCAATTTCTAGCTTTTGAAAATTTTAATTCTCAATGAAAAATGAAGGGCCTTTAAAGGCAAGATGAGAACCCTTGGAAGAATGGATTTTGAGATATAATCAATGTTGAATCTCATGACCATAATGATGTTTGGATAGAAGTGATTTCCAGAGATTTGAAGAAAAATTGAAATCTCGTGTGTTTCAATTATGGCAAGCAAGGTCACCTTAAAAGAAATTGTAAAGATGACATTCCTAGAAACAATGTTTTATAATCATTTTCCTGAGTGCCCTTCCCTTCTGGATTAGGATGAGGTTGTAGCAAAGGCAGAAATTGGCCTAATGAATGTAAATCAACAAAGGACATTTAGTGTTCAGTCATTTCCTGTCATTGTGGAAGAAACTCCTTTGTAGATTAATCAAAAAAAAAAACCCCATCTAATTCCTATTGTAAGAAAACATATTGCTCTGGGTGATAGAAGAGAAGATAAAAAAATTCAGGAAAACCATAAAGCAAATATTTTCACAGCCTTCTTAAAAAAAATAAAGACCAAAGTTAAAAATTGAAAAGTTAAAAGTTAATAAAGTTGTCATTGAAAGTCTAGTAGACATGTGCAGATGTAACAAAACTGTACCAGAGTCTTGGCATCCATATTAGCGTCTTCAAGAGGCAAAAGTTCATTCTTTTAGGAATTGAAACTTTATCTAAGTTAAAACAGAGTGCAAGTCAGGTTTAATGTATATGGCCAGAGGGATAGAGAGGAAAATTAAAGCCATATATGTGGCTAACATAGCAATGAATTTGTGGGGATGTGATTTGTTACAGCAATGGAATATTCAGATTAACATTCCCACAATTTTAGAGACAAACAATAAATTAACATATATTACTAGGAACAATATTACAAGATACTATAAAGAACAGTCACTGACCATTTAGGTTGTATAAGAACAAGGCACGACAGTATCTGATATTTCAAAGGCACCAAGAGTCCTAACTTTAAAATAATTGTCACACAAACTTATATGGGTTAAGCAATGGCCTTTCACAGTAGAGAAACTTCAGGCTTTAGAACAGCAGGTACAGGAGAAAATAAATTCTCAGCATATTGAAAAATCAACCAGTCCTTGGAATTCTATATTCGTTGATAAAAATTATTCTGGAAAATGGAGAATGGTAAAAGATCTAAGAGATGCAAATACATTAATAGAATTAGACCCCAAAAGTTATAATTTAGGAGAGAACAATTGCAGACTTTAAATGACTTTCAAAGATTCCTTGGAAACACTTACTATTTATGGCCCACTATTGGGATAGATACTGATGAACTGAGTAATTTATTTAAAATCTTAGAGGATGACAAAGACTTTAAAAGTCCCAGAAAATTATTAGTTAATGTTGAGAGAGAATTGGCTTTGTTGGAAAAGAAATTACATTATATACATGTGGATCATGTAGATCTGAACCTAAACAGCATTCTGGTCATTTTATACTCTAAGCATTCCTGTATAGGAATTTTAATGCAGAGGGAAAATATTATCTTAGAATGCATATTTTTGCTACATAAATGAGGTAAAAAATTAAAAACTTATTTGGAAAAGTTCTCTGAGTTAATTCTAAAAGGAAAACTAAGTCTTGGTCAGTAAGCAGGATTAGATCCAGCAGAAATTATAGTATCTTTTAATAATGATGAAATTTTCCAATTATGGGCAGAACGTGAACTCTAGCAAAGAGTTTGCAGTAATTTTTTGGAAAAAAGATTAGCAACAAATATCCCAAAAGCAAGAGAATTTAACTTATGAAGAAAACTAATTGTATCTGTCCTCACATTGTATGGGAATCACTGGTGTGGGAGGTCCTTCTGTCTATGTGTTTCTTTGATTGATTAATAAATGCAGGAACTGCTTTGGACCTATAGCAGAGCTATAGGGGAACTTAGCTAGGTTGAGAACACTAAACAGAATGCTGGGAGGAAAAAGGCAGAGTCAGTAGATGCCATGGATCCACCGCCAGAGATAGACATGCTGGAAATTTGCTGGTAGGCCACGACCTTATGATGATACACAGATTAATAGAAATGGGTTAAATTAAGATGTAAGAGTTAGCCAATAAGATGTTAGAGTTAATGGGCCAAACAACCAGAAGCAGGAGCCAGAAGCAAGAGAGAGCAGGTACATATTTACAGCTGCTTTTATAGGATAAGAGACCATGCACAAGTGGGCTGGTATCTCAAAGGCTATTGGCAGAAGGAGCAGAATGTGCTCCCACAGCAAACCACCAATATCTGGAGCCTCTACATTCTATACTGATGCAAAATAAATCAGAAAAGGAAGATTATGAATCAGAAATTTTAGGTTAAGTGAATCTAAGCCATTATGATTTTGTCAAAAAGTCAGAATTTTAAATTTTATGTACTAATGGGTTTTACAGTACCTCTCAACATAGTAACTGTTTTAAGATATGCAGAAAGAGAGAGTTGTTCTACATATTGAAACCACTGAATTTATACCATATGATTCAGTGACGAAGGAAGGTCATTGGTTAATTAATAAAGAAACTGCTTGGCCTCATAGGTTACATCATAGGTGAGTGGAGTAATCAGGGCAGAATGCTGGGAGGAAGAGGAAGTGAGCTCAGATGCAGGGCAGCTCCTCTCAGAGGCAGACGCAATGAGGCTCTGACCCAGGATGGATATAGGCTAGAATCTTCCTGGTAAGTGCACCTTGGGGTACTACACAGATTATTAGAAATGGGCTAAATTAATACGTGAGAATTAGCCTAGAAAAGGCTAGATATAATGGGCCAGGCAGTGTTTAAAAGAATACAGTTTGTGTGTTGTTATTTCGGGGCATAAGCTAGCCAGGTGGCCGGGAGCTGGGTGGCAGGAATATAGCCTACTACAATACAGAATTGACTTTATCATTTATTCAAATACAAGAAATAATCAGGAATAGGAATCATCCCCTATATGTAACACACATTTAATCCCATGTATGTCTGTCAGGTTTCTAGCACAAGATAATAAAGAAATTAAACAATTATTGATTGGAGAGGAAAAAATCCCATCATGTCAATAGCTTAGGTTTAAAAAAAGTCATTTCCGAAACAACCTAGATGCCCTTCAATGGAGGAATGGATGAAGAAAGTGTGGAATATATACATATTAGAGTACTACTCAGCAGTAAAAAACAATGACTTCTCGAATTTTGCGTGCAAATGGATGGAAATAGAAAACACTATCCTGAGTGAGGTATCCCAGACTCAAAAAGAGGAACATGGGATGTACTCACTCATAATCGGTTTCTAGCCATAAAATAAAAGACATTAAGCATATAATGTGTGATCCTATAGAAGCTAAATAAGAAAGTGAACCCAAAGAAAATCATATAGTCATCCGCATGGAGAGGGGGAAGTAGACAAGATTCCAGGGCAAAAACTGGGAACTTGCGGGTGAGGTGGCATGGGGCAAAGGGGAAATGGGATGAGAAATATGAGAAGGGGAGGATGGGAGGAGCTCGGAGGATTGGGATGGTTGGGATATAGGAAGGATGGATACGGGAGCAGCGAAGTATATATCCTATCTAAGGGAGCCATCTTAGGGTTGGCAAGAGACTTGACTCTTGAGGGGTTCGCAGGTGTCCAGGAATATGTCCCCAGCTGGTACCTTGGGCAACTAAGGAGAGGGAACCTGAAATGACCCTATCCTATACTGATGAATATCTTGCATATCACCTTAGAACCTTCATCTGGCGATGGATCGAGGTAGAGACAGAGTCTCAATTTGGAGCAACGGTCTGAGCTCTTAAGGTCCAAATGAGGAGCAGAAGGAGGGAGAACATGAGCAAAAAATCAGGACCACGAGGGATGCACCCACCCACTGTGACAGTGGAACTGATTTATTGGGAGCCCACCAAGGCCAGCTGGTCTGGGACTGAATAAGCATGGGTTGATTCCGGACTCTCTGAGCATGGCGGTCAATGAAGACTGATGAGAAGCCAAGGACAATGGCACTAGGTTTCGATCCTAATACATGAACTGGCTTTGTGGGAGCTTAGCCTGTTTGGACGCTCACCTTTCTGGACGTAGATAGAAGGACCTTGGTCTTCCCGCAGGGCAGGGAATTTGGACTGCTCTTCAGTAACGAGAGGGAGGGGGAATGGAGTGGGGGGAGGAGAAGAGGAGTGGGGATAGGGGGAGGGAAGTGGGGGGAGGGCAATATTTGGGAGGAGGGGAGGGAAATGGGAAATGGGGAGCAGGTGGAAATTTTAATTAAAAAAGAAGAAAAATAAATAAATAAGTAAAAAAAAAAAGTCATTTCCATCATGTGGCAAGAAGCTCAGGAAAATATAAAGAATTGTCCTATTTATTTTTTATACAACCAAACACCACTACATGCAGAAAAAAACAGATGTCATTCATTTTGTAGAATTTGGAAATCTAAAACATGTACACTGCACCATTGATACATAATCAAGTTTTGAATGGACAACTGCTTTGAGTTTGGGATAGGTTGATTTGGTAATCATGGATTTGCTAAAAGTTATGACCATCATGGGTATAGCTGTACACATAAAGACAGATAATGCTTCAGCATATGTCTCTAAGAAAATGAGACAGTTCTTTGCTTATTATATTATAAATCATATTACATGTATATCATACAATCCTACCAGATATGTAGTTATAGAAAGATCAGCTCAAACTCCAAAGGTTGTGCTAAATAAACAGAAGGGAATGATAAAGACCCCCAGAAATGTTTGCATAATTCTTTATTAACTGTGAATTTTCTAAATGGTAATGACAAAGGAGTGACAGCTGTGGAGAGACTTTGTATAATAGAAAAATATCTGCATTAGATCAGCCTGTATACTTTAAAGTTGCACTGACCTCAGAATAGAAACCAGAACATGTAGTACATTTGGGAAGGGGTTTTGCTTTTGTTTTCACAGGAGAAGAAAAGCTATTAATACCTGTCAATATAAAAATTGAAAATGGTTATATTTGAACAAGAGCTAATTCTTAATTAGAAGAGGTGATAGTTCTTCAAGTGGTATAGCCATTTAATCTAAACTAACCTATAAAACTGACAAATTATTTTTATATGATCATATATAACTTGCCAAAGGATAACCTCTCCAAAAATACTATTGGAGAAGGGTTTTGTTTCTGACTTTTCAGGGAAATGAAGGAATCTAGTTAAGGAATCTTAAGACCACTTTGCAAATGAGACATATGAAGAAAAAGGACAAATAATACAGAAAAATATGCCCCAAGAAAAAGAGTAAATCAGCCTATTGGCATATCACATTTCCAACAGGAGATAATTTCATAAAACTTTTCAAATATTTTTTTCTGGTGTTCTCTACACACATGAAATGCAAATGGTATTTTTGTAATCCTAGTCTAAGAATTAAAGCTTTCTTTGGAATTGGAATGTGTCTTTTCCCTTCTCTATACTCAAGCATGCTTGTAAAGTAAAACCTAAAATCACTTGTCTCATCATAAGAGATACCTGATATGAGAGAGAAGATGAACAAAAACTTTAGGAACTATTATACTGCTACTAATCTCAAAATCTTTTAGTTTTAATTTGAATCTTTTACAGCTTTTCTTAAAGTATAAATATTATCTCAAAATTTATAAGATTAATTTATCTATTTATAGAGAGAGATTTTAAATATTTTGTCATTATAATAATGATCATATAGACTACAAACTAATTCTAGGAAAGGGCTTCATCTATGTAACTCTAAATGATTTGGGATTTTGACTCTCTCACTTTTCTGCAATGAATCATTACCACACCTAACATCAAATTTTGAAGTCTTCAAAAGGAAGATAGGACCCCACAATGACAATTCCTCCAGGACTAGAATAGTACTGCAAAGGTGTTAAAGCACCACTTAAAGATAAATTTTTGACTACAAACTGCTCAGAACAATTTCAAAGTGGATATCTTAGAGGATCCAGCTTCAAAGACTTAGGGGATTGGCCAGTTATTATTGATAATGGTCAGAAGAAAACTTAAACAAAGGAGGTTAGATTCAGGGTTCTTGTTTTTAAAAGTAAAAAGAAGGATACAGATATGGTAAAATTAAAGAATGTTTTATTGAATCTACTTCTAAAAAAATCTACTGGTTTTAAATATTTTACATAGGATGGGATTTTTGTATACTGTATACAAATTTTTTATATTGACATAAGTTTGAGATTAATTTTGTTAGAATATACTATACATCAATTTCTACTCTTTCTGTTTTTCTTTTTATTGATTTTATTGAGGTATACATTTTTCTCTGCTCCTCACACTTCTTCTCCCCTCCCCTTCAACCCTCTCCCATGATCCCCATGCTCCCAAATTACACAGAAGATAATGTCTTTTTCTACCTCCCATGTAGATTAGAGCCATGTATGTCTCTCTTAGGGTCCTCATTGTTGTCTCTGGGATTGTGAATTGTAAGCTGGTTTTCTTTATTTTATGTATAAAAATCACTTATGAGTGAGTAGATATGATATTTGTCTTTCTGGGTTTGGGTTACCTCACTCAGTATGATGTTTTCTAGATGCATTCATTTGCCTGGAAATTTCAAGATGTCACTATTTTTCTACTGTGTAGTATTCCCTTTTGTAAATGTATCACATTTTCCTTATCCATTCTTTGGTCGAGGGGCATTTAAGTTGTATCCAGGTTCTGGCTATGACAAATAATACTGATATAAACATAGATGAGCACATGTCTTTGTGGTATGATTGAGCATTCATTGAATATATGGTATTTCTGGGTCTTAAGGAAGGTTGTTTTTTAACTTTTCTGAGCAATCCCCATATTGATATCCAAAGGTCCTGTACCAGTTTATACTCCCACCAGCAATGCAGGAGTGTTCCCTTTATCCCACAACCTATCCAGCATAAGTTTTTATCAGTGTTTTTGATCTTGGCCATTGTTATGAATGTAAGATGGGATCTCAGATTTGTTTTGATTTGCATTTCTCTGATGGCTAAGGATGTTCAGTGTCATTCAGCTATTTTAGATTCCTCTGTTGAATGTTCTCTGTTTAGTTCTGTACTCCATTTTTGTTAAAATATTTGTTCTTTTGATGGCAAATTTCTTGAGTTCTTTGTATATTTAGAGATCAGTCTTCTGTCTGATGTGGGGTTTGTGACTTCAAACTCTACTACAGAGCTACAGTACTGAAAACAGCCTGGTGTTGACATAAAAACAAACAGGAGGCCCAAAGGAACCAAATCAAAGACCCAGATATCAATCCACACACCTACAAACACGTGAGATTTTACAAAGAAGCAAAAAATATAAAATGGAGAAAAAGAAAACATATTTAACAAATGGTGCTGGCATCACTGGATATCAACATGTAGAAAAATAAAAATAGATCCATATCTACCACTATACACAAAACTCAAGTCCAAATGGATCAAAGACCTCAATATAAAGCCAGTCACACTGAATCTCATAGGAGGGAAAGTGGGAAGTACACTTAAACACATTGTCACAGGAGACCACTTCCTAAATATAACCCCAGTAGTACAGACACTGAGAGAAATAATAAATGGGATGTCCTGAAACTGAAAAGCTTTTGTAAAACAAAGGACATGGTCACCAAGACACAGTGTCATTTCTACCATTGTTCAACGTATTGTATCTACACAGCTCTTTTAACAATGTAATGCAAATTTTTACTTCTTGAAAGTTATTGTTACCAATTATTTAAGATAATATGAAAATGTAGGCTAGTAATTAGTCATCTCGTACAATTAAACTTGTTTTCATATTAGGTATGTTTAAAAGGTCAAACAGAGATATATTTTAAATGGATGGATATTCTTCAAATATTTCAGAGATCTACAGAATATGGCATTTAAGATATTTTAACAACATAGGTTCTTTTTTATGACAATGAGACATGTCTACTTCTGGCAGCACCAATCTACTTCAGAGGAGATGATAGGCATTGAAGAAACTCCACATGGAGCTTACTTTCCTTGTAGCAAAATAACTTGCGGAGTGAGAAACTGCTCATGCCTCAATTGCTGACAGTATGCTGTCCTACTTGTACAAGCAGGACACAAAAAAGAGTGATTGCCAAACCTTGTCAAGAGAAAGTGATTCAGTCCTTCAGAAATTCTGCTTCATAAGCGAGTCTGTCAAATATTCTAGGCATGTAGGCTGAAGATAGATGCCCAATATTGCAGAGGAATCATGGGTGACTCTCCTAGAAGCCAGCTATTTCTGTCATTTCTCAAATTATTTTGAAAGTTGCTTGGTAGCACTGTCTGCTTACTCAGTTAATATTATTTCCCTTTTAGGTCTCTAAGGGAGGTTATGATTAGCTATAATTTTCCCTGTTTACCAGACGCAGAAAAGAAATTCACTAAGGAAATATCAAGTATGCATGGTTGAGAGACATAAAAAAATAATTTTGAATTGGTATTGCATGTTAGAATAGAAAGTGAATTTGGTATAGCACTTTAGACTGACCAAGATAGGATGGTAAATGGAATATTTTCTCTGAATTTGTCAAATACAAATGGACTAGACATTGTAGATATGTTCATTTCCTGTATATATTATATAAAGTTATTGTACTTATTTGTACACAGTTCTTCTTATATTAATCATAGCCTTTATTTTTATTTTCACCACAAAAGGGGAAAGGAGGTGATATTCTGTTTGTGTTTTCACAAATAAAGCTTATCTGAAAATCAGCATACAGAGCTCAGACACTAGAATCCAGGGAGTGGTAGTGCACACCTTTAATTCCAGGACTCAGGAGACAGAAGCAGAGCTATCTCTGTTAGTTTAAGGCTACAATGGGATATACCAAATTGATGAAGTCTAAAAGAGAAACAGAGCTTGCACAAAGGTGATCCTAGCACTTGGGCTCCCAAACCTTTATACCCAGCACTAGGGAGGTATAGACAGGAGTGAAATGGCTGGGCAGAAAAAGAGAGGAATATTAGGTAGGAAGGGGCAGGAGTTCATTGCAATCTGATAATGTAGTCTGAGGCAACATCATGAAGCAGTCCTCTGAGGTTACAGTCTGAAACAGTCTGAGGATGCACTCTGGGGAGGCAATCTGAGGACAGGATCCCTTTCTGTCTGAGTATTGGTAGCGATAATAATTCTCCAGTGGCTTGCCACTCTGCCTCTCTGATCCTTAAGCTTTCACCCCCTAATATCTGACTATGTGCTTTTAATTATTAAGACCAATTATAATTCATATAGCAACAGCTAGTCTGATAATGCAATCAGAGGAGGCACTCTGAAGACAGGATCACCATTTTGGTTTGAGGATTAGGTAGAGGAAAAAACCTTTTACAGTGGCTGACTGCACTGCTTCTTTGATCTTCAGCATTAACCCCTATATCTTACTTTCGGTTTTTATTAGGAACCATTAAAATTCATGTTACAGAGCATGAATGAACACCTTATCCCTGAAGTAAAATGTTCTCTTTCTAGCAGGAACCATTAATTGTCTCTATATTCTTAGAGAGATATGATGGCCCAAGAATCCCACCACACCTCTTGATGAGTAGATGTTGAAGGACAAATCTTATGCAGGTTTGGTGTAGGCAACCACGGTTTTCTTGAGCTCAAGAGTGCAATGGCCCTTGTCATATAATTCTTGCTTCTTACCACTCCTGCTTCTACTGTGTCCTCTGGACCTTGGAGGTGATAGAATAAGTGGTCCATTTCCAACTGAGGGTTTTATAATTACTGTCAACACTTTTACCAGATGTTAGTTACTGCTACTACTACTTTCTGCTGCATAAAAAAGATTCTATAATGAAAATTAAGACCAGTAATAATTTATAAATATGAACATTATAATTTAGAGGTAATTTGAAAGGCACATTATCTGTATTCAGCAAAGCAATAGTAACTTCCTCAGGAAGACTTATGTGACCTCTCAAAGTCATGGACATTGACTAGATTTATAGTACTAGATGTGAATTTCTTTCTGTTGAGCCCAAATCAAAGTCAATAAAAAATTGGTTGCTTGCCCCCATAACAGACTTGATATTATTGTACCAGTGGCCACCTTGCCTTGTCAGTCCACAATAACTCACAGAATGCTCATAGTTGAGTAAGGTTGTTGATAGCAGTTTTATTTCAGCAGGCAAATTACTATATCATATTACTATCTATTAACCAGGATGGAAGAAATGTCCAACTTGGTTTCAGTTGATGTTCCTGTGCCTTATGTCAAGAGTATACAATATTTATAGAAATAATATGGGTACTAATAAAAAGAAAAGTAAAATTAAGACTGGATAATATTCCAAAGCTTTAAGATCAAGGAAATCTTCCATAAACTTGATGAATTTTATTTCAAATGACGCGCCCGATCTCGTCTGATCTCGGAAGCTAAGCAGGGTCGGGCCTGGTTAGTACTTGGATGGGAGACAAAAACCAGAAAAAGTAAAATAAAACATGAATATGAGGTGAGCAGTTACATACAGTGAACATGAACATTCTCATGAAAATTCTGGGTGGGACATGTAATAAGGAAAGTGGAATGATAGCAAGCAACATTGGGGAGCATGTTTTATTTTAAAGAATGTCTGTAGAAAGTAAGGCTTCTTATCAAAAGAAAATAATTCCATAAACAAAAAGATGATATAAGTATAAAACTTATTCTAGTTTCTTTTCTCTGGCATTAGTATTCATGCATTTTCTGCTCAAATATGAGACATTATTTAATTTTTCACAATCAATAGCTAAAACATTCTCTACAAGGCTCTATGTAAGAAGGTAACTTTATAGTTTTGAGTAAAGAAGACAAAAGAAGAGTAAATAAATTTCTCTAAAATATCCTTAGAGATAAAACCACAAAAGGCACAAGCAAACGGTTATAGGAATTTCAAAGATATTGAACTTTGAAATTGATCTTTTATTTTTTTTCAAAGGTGTGTTATTTCTGTGGACAGTCCATGAGTCAGAATTTTGTCACAGTAACATGTACCTTACTTGGAGGAGTCTTAAGAGCATAATTTTCATTTGTTTGGGGGCAGTAAAGTGAATAGAGAACAATTTCTTGAATGTTCCACATAGCTTAGGTTCTCTGGACCATAGAGATGAAGACAAAGACCAAAGCAAAGAAAAAAAATGCATTTTGAAACTCAATCCAGGAACACAAGTAAATAATCCAAAGGAACAGAGGAAGAGGAAA
Source organism: Chionomys nivalis (assembly GCF_950005125.1). Lineage (NCBI taxonomy): Eukaryota > Metazoa > Chordata > Mammalia > Rodentia > Cricetidae > Chionomys > Chionomys nivalis. The sequence goes on along the minus strand of NC_080112.1, from coordinate 10,795,063 downwards.
ATCAATACATTTAAGTAATATGTAAAACTTTGACTGCAATAATTGTGAATGTTAGGAAACCAGTTGTGATGTGACCTCCTGATAGATATACAGAATGTCTACGAGAATAATCCACCTGGTTAACAGAGGCAAAAAGGGCACCACTTAAGTATTATCCTTGGGGACATTAATCTCACATTTCTAGCACAGGGGAATTTTCATTTCCATGTTGTTGGAGAATATCCTGGGAAGACAATAGAAAAGCAGTAAATCCAGTTCTTTTTTATTTTATTTATTTTAAAATATGTATATTTCTTTTTTTTAATTTATTTTTTGTTGTAAAGATTTCCACCTCTTCCCCACCTCCAATTTCCCTTCCCCTCTCCCCACTCCTCTCCCCCTCCCCCCACTCCATTCCCCCTCCCTCTCGAGTCTGAAGAGCAGTCCAGATTCCCTGCCCTGTGGGAAGTCCAAGGTTCCCCCCTCTAGAAAGGCAGTAAATCCAGTTCTTGAGGTGAAAACCTCTCATCAGAAGATGAGTCTGACCTCACTAGAAATCATTCTCTGAAATTGCAGGTAAAATCACATGGGTTTGTGGGAAATACGTCATAGAAAATCAAAATCAATTCTTATATATATCTCAATTTAATAAAAATAAAATAAGGAAACAAAATAGTTCTTATTTTAAGTGTCCCATATGGTTGCTGTAAGAGGAATATTTTAGTACTATACATGGCTGTTGCTATTATAAGCCAACCTAGCATGTTTTGGGACTATGGACTCAACTGCAAAGTAAAAGAGAGAACACAGATTTACCCAAGCATCATACTAACTAGAATCATAAAAGGGACAGGCATCCCCTTCCTTTAGCCTTTCTCCTATTCTATTCCTTCATCTAAAAGAGTTATAATAGTATTTCATTTTTATCTGTTTCTATACATCATGTTGAAATATCAATTCTCATTTTTCCCATAGTCTCCAAACTTGAGAGAGACCTATATTTATCATTCAAAATGAGAATGATGAAGAAACTGCAGAAACTTCCCTATATTCCTTCTCTGGTTTTCTTTCCATGATGTAAATCTTGAAGTTAGCAGATAATTAAGCATTCACTAAGGCATGGTACTTATAAGAGTTGATCTTGATTTTCAACTTGATGGAATTTAGAATCTCCATGCAAACAGATATTTAGGTTTCTCTATGATAGTTTATGAAGAATAGGCTAATTCAGATGGAAAGATTCCATTTTTAATTGAATTATTTGGTTTGTTGATGTCTCCTTTCTTGAGTTCTTTATATATTTTTGGAAACCAGCCCTCTGTCAGATACAGGTATGGTCAAGACCTTTTCCCATTCTGTATGTTGCGTTTTTGTCCTATTGACAAATTGTCCTTTTTGTCCTTTGCCTTATGGAAGCTTTTCAGTCTTGTGAAGTCCCATTTATTGTGTATCTTAGAGCCTTCTCTAGAGCCAGTTCAGGAAGCTGTCCCCTGAGTCAATGTGTTCAAAGATATTACACACTTTTTCTTCTATCAGGTTTATGTTAAGGTCTTTGATTTACTTGGACTTGAATTTTGTGCAGGGTGATAGATATGTATCTATTTGCATTCTTCTACCTGCTGTCATCTAGTTAGACCAGTAACATTTGTTGAAGATGCTTTCTTTCCTTCCATTGTATAGTTAGGGCTTCTTTATAAAAAAATAGGTGTCCATAGATATGTGAATTTACATCTGAACTTTAATTCAGTTAGATTGATTAACTTGTCTGTTTTTATGACAATACCATAGAGTTGTTATTACTATAGCTTTGTAGTAGATCTTGAGCATTGGGTACATATTTAAACTGAGAATTCCTAACAGAGAAATCTCAAATGGGTGAGAAACACTTAAACATATGTTCAACATCCTTAGTCACCAAGGAAATGCAAATCAAAATGACTGTGAAATACTGGCTTACACCTGTCAGAATGGCTAAGATAAAAAACAGAAAAGACAGCTTATGTTGGAGAGGATATAGAAGAAAGGGAGCACTATTCCATTGCTGTTGTGAGTGCAAACATGTACAGGCACTTAGAAAATCAATACGGCGGATGTTCAGAAAATTGGAAATCAATGTATCCCAAGATCCAGCTATATCACTCCTAGGTATAACACCAGGAAATTTGTTAGAAAATGGATAAAACTAGAAAAAAACTCATCCCGAATGAGGTAACTCATACCCAGAAATACAAACATGGCATGACCTCACTCATAAGTGGATATTAGCTGAAAAGGAAGGGATAATGAGGCTACAGTCACAGACTCGGAGAGGCGAAGGAACAAGGAAGGATCAAAAGAGGAACACATGGGTCTGGCAAGGGGAAATGAAATAGGTATTGAGGGTAGTAAGAGGTGGGTGATGATAGGAACAGGAAAGACCATGCCGGGGTAGGCTAGAGGAAGACAGTACTAGAAGATGCAAGTAAAATTGGAGGGGGCATTTCAGGAAGGAGTTACAAACCTATGGCAATGGAAACTCCCAGTAACTACAAGAGTACCAACCAACCAATGACTAGTGCAGTTTTTGATTAATGCCACTAGAGGGTGCCAACTCTTGACACTGTCTGGAATGCCAGGACCCAGAGGCTTGATGGCCCAGAGACCTGGGATAGAAACAAACAGGACTGGAATAATGTCAATGTAATGATTCCTAATGATATTCTACTATACCCATACATTGGTGTCTAGTTCAGTTTTTGTCAGAGAGGCTTAATCTAGCAAATGATGGGAATAGATGCAGAGACTTACAGTCAAACAGTAGTCTGAACTCAGGGAATCCTGCAGAAGAGGCAAGAGAAATGAAGGAGCTAGAGGAATCAAGGGTACCACAAGAAAAACCATAGAATCAACTAACCTTGTTCTCAGTGGAGCCCACAGAGACTTAACAGTCAGGGAAAGGGTATGTAAAAGCATGTGGCCTGACCCAGACCTTATGCTTTTATGCTTCACTTGTGTAACCTGATCTTCTTTTGGGACTCCTAGCAGTGGGGACAGGTGCTATCTATGACACTTTCATCTGCTTTTTGCACCCTTTTCCTTCTATTTGTATGAGGGGAGGTGCCTAGTCTTATTGCAACTTGATATGTCATGTTTGCTTAATATCCATATACAGCCTGCCCTTTTCTGAAGAGAAATGGAGAAGGAGTTGGTGAGGATAAAGCACTAGGAAAGGTTGAAAGAGAGGAATGTGAATGCTTGGAATATAATATATCGGAGAAGAATAAATAAAATTTCATTTTAAAAGATATAGAAGTACCTGCTCTAAATGTGAGTGGTATCATTTGGTGTAATAGGGTCTTGAATTAGAGAAAAAGGAGAAATCAAGCTGTGAGTGGTACCATTCAGTGGGAAAGGGTCTGGGATTAGAGAAAAAGGAGAAAGGATGCTGAAACAATATTTCACTGATGTCTGCTTCCTTACTGTGGTGACAATATGTCCATCTGCCTTTGCTTCTGCCCCCATAGCTTCCCTGCTAAAAGAGACTATATACCAAAATATTACTACAATAGACATGGAAGTGAAGACAATTCTGATATACGAACTCCATTTCCTTTTGATAAATACCCAGCAATGGTGTTGTAGATTGTGATAATCTTCTGTTTTGGTTTTGAATGAAACTATATATCATTTTCCTGATGGTTACTCATTTACCATCAAAACAGTAGGGTATAGGTGATTCCTTTGCTTCCCATCCTCACCAAGACGTTATAGTGTTTTGGGTGACAGTTATTCTTACTGGAGAGAAGTGTTATATCATTATGGTTTTCACTAAATAAAAGATTGTTTCAAATCACCATTTAGTATGAAAGATAGCACATATAAAAAGTGAAGGAACAATCTAATAGTAACACATTACAGCATACAGATAAATACTATATAGAATAAGATGCTCTGGAGGTAAGCCACACTTAAAGGGCCATTGATGAATCTTATCTCATGAAATATAGTTCATTAAGATGATATCACTGACTGGAAAAAATAATCTAAGAAAGATAACTAATCCAATCATCATGTTATAGAGATTTCCAATATAACAGTTCATGAAATATGGAAATGTTTAAGAAGAAAGAAGCCATATTGTTTTTAAATTTGGCTAGTGCCTTCTGGCTGAATTGTCTTTTTTTTTCTCTTTCCCTTTCCACTCAGTATAAAGGAGATAAACAAGAGGATGCAATCAGAGGTAACGTTGTTCCTGCTGGTGCTGAATGAAAGACATGCATCATGGCTCTAATGTTTCTGTTTCTGAAAGGGCTTTTTTGTTCTAAATAGATCTCCATTATATTATTTTCAGCTACTCAAAATACATCATGAATATTTAAATCTTGATGAGATGAATTCTAAATCTACCTCTCATGATTTCCTGTTGTGTCTCTTCTCAAAACAATACATGCTTCTTTTTATCTCATTCATTTTTCATGCTTTTACAGTCTGAGATAAGAACAATACATTTGGTAGTTCTTCACCTATTTTTAAGTTGTACAATTTCTTTTCAAATTTAACCTTTACTTAGGAGGAATAGTCACTTCAGATTGAATGACATGACAATTTCTTTTGTAACCTGAATCTAAATAGAGACTTAGTCCTATATTTATCTCTAATCAACTTCAAAGTGGATTTTTTCAATAAAAATTTAAAAGAAATTTATTTATAGATACAATGCTCTCATTCTATTTAAGGTCTATAACAATTGCTTTTCTATACTATATCTGCCACTATAGTGTCTTGAACAACAGCAGCTTCCACCTAATTATATAAAATCTTTAAAGATATTTCTCCTATGTTTATAACATCAGTGGTATTGTGGAATGTTAATTTAAAATGTGTTACATTCAATTATGCTGTGGAATATTTGTTTAATGATGCAAGGATTTGTTGTATTCTTTCATGATGCATTTGTTTAACTCTGTAAAACTGTGTTACTTTACCTGTCCAAAACTCCTAATTGTTCTAATAAAGAGCTGACTGTCCAATAGCTAGGCAGGGGAGAAGACAGGCCAGGATGGCATGCAGAGAAAATAAATAGGAGAAGAGAAAAGAGGCAGGCAGGAAATGGAGAAGGAGAGGTGTGTTGCAGGAGCTCCTTCCACTCCTTCAGCCAATAGCCGCTGAGATACCAGCCCATTAGGGTGTGGTCTCTCTCCCTTTAAAAATGTGGCCACTTCCCTCTGCTAGCTCTCTGGCTTCCTGCTCCACTTCTGGTTACTAGGCTCCTTTCCTGATTGTTCAGAGGGCTGTTTTCTGGGATGGTGATCTGTAAGTTTTCCCCTTTAAATAAATAACCATTCTATTAATCATAATTCCAAACTAGTGTGGGATTGTTTGTGACTTACGCCTTCATCTGGTGCCTGAACGTTTGGTTTAGGACCCTTTCTCCCCCCCCCCCCCCCCCCCGGCCAGGCTGCCTGCCACCAGCTCGGTTTGGAATGAGCCCTTCCTCAGCTTCAGCCTGTGCCCTGCCTCTGCACATGGATTTAAACTCCACAGGCCCGCATAGTCTCGGCCCGCCTGGTTTGCTCTTTTCTGAGTCGTTTTAAAATCACCCTTGCAAGCGCAGCGCTTAAGTGGCACAAACCAGAGCGCAAGCGGTTGCTGAAAGCTGCAAACCCTTGAGTGACTTTGTAACGTGGAGGCATACGCAGCTTCCAGGTTACTCTTCTCTACCCCTGGATTCTGGGTTTCTGGTTCCGTGTACGGAATTCATTTAATTATATTTACTTTGCTGAGAAACTGGCATTTCCCAGTTTTTAACAACTACTAAGGCAGACACTGAAACAGGACCCTGTTTTTGTCACCTTAGCAGTGGTTCTAGTTGCGACTCGGTAACAGTGCCACCTGCTGGATAATAGGTAATATGGCAGTTTTTGTTTCCATTGCAAATTTTACTGCTTTGTTTACTAATACAATGGATTATATCATGCAAGGTTTATATGATTATGGGGATACCTTAATTTACTTGTTACTAGGTTTCAGTTTCCTTTTCCATATTCTATCATTAAGGAAGAATATGGCACTCCTAAGAATGATAGAATCTTTATGGACTAATAATGAACAACTAGTTGAAAGGATTAAAATTGAAAATCAGAGGTTATCTGAACAGGTGGATACTATGATAGACAAAATTGACTCCATATGCAAGGGTACTAGAAAGTTACCTGAAAGGGTTCGGGCTGTTGAATTTGATGTTCAAACGTTATCACAAAGTTTTGATAAGGTAACAGACAGAATGTACCTCCAAGATGGGAATCTACATGGTATACAAGAAAAGTTTAAGGAGGACATGTTATCTTTGAAGGAGAAAATCAAAGCTTTGGAATCACAGGTGCATAATGGGGACCAAAACATTGATACGTTAGTGAAATCACTAGAAACTCATGCAGGTCAGGAGATTCAGGATTTAAGAGAGACAGTGATAAAAAGATTTGAAAAGATTGAAGAAATTATTGGAGCTAATGAACAAAGTGAGGAGGCACAAGGACAGGATACAATGCCACCACCAGCTATTAGAACTGGCTTACCAAGGGTTTTAGCAACATACCCTATACTTTTCTGACAAACCATCAACTTTTAAAGGCTCAAAGGGAGTCAAAGAAGCTAGATGGATGCCAATAGCAATGAATGATCTAAAAGAAATTAAGCAAGCTATTGTTAATTATGGCTTGCACTCTAGATTTGCTAAGGAAATGATAAGAACTTGCACTCCTAATGCCAGAGCTACCCGCCATGATTTATTTCAGTTAGTCTGCAGTTTTAGATGATGGACCTTCCTTGATGTTTGGGATCTATTTCAGAGAAGAATCCAAACATATGTAACAGAAAGGAAGAGCAAAAGGTGTGGAGGTTTCCCAAGATCAAATTCTTGGTGCAGGAGAATATGCTGATCCACCGGTCCAAGCTCTTTATGATGAAGAAGTATTGTGTCTATGTCACCAAGCAGCTTTAAATGCTTGGAATAGGATACAAGATTTAGCAAAAAGGGTTGAATCATATACTAGGATTAGGCAGGGACAGAGAGAACCCTTTACTGACTTTTTGCAAAGATTAATTAAGGCTCTGGACATAGGGGTAACAGACCCAGAAGCTATATGAATACTTCCTGAATCTCTAGCTTTTGAAAATATAAACATAGAATGCAAAAGGATAATTGGGCATTGAAGGTCGAGATCAGCACCCATGAATGAATGGATTCAACATACAATGAATATTGAGACGTTTGGCTATAATGATGACTCTTGGGTAGGACAAGCAATTTCCAAAGCAATGAGGAGACATCAAAATGCCATGTGTTTTAATTGTGGTAAATTAGGACATTTGCAAAAGGATTGCAGGCAAAGAATTTCTAGGAATAATATCTCCTCTGGGAATGACAAAAATAGGAGACCCCGGCCTTAAGGTATATGTAGGAGATGCAGTAAAGGCCGACATTGGTCCAACGAATGCAGGTCAACAACAGACAGACAGGGCAACCCAATATCATTGGAAAACTCCTTGAGGGGCCTCTTGCAGGCCCCCAAGCCAACAGTGGCCCAGTATTCTCAGTCACAGTGGAAAACATGCCTCACCAAAAAATTAAAAGCTCCAATTTCTGCTGTAAAAAGTAATACTGGTCTAAATGATGAATTACATGTGGACTATGAGTCAAAAAATCCAGTAGGACAGAGTAAATGTATATTTTGGCAGACTTCTATTAACGATCAAAGACCAAAGCTAAGTGTCTGTATAAATGGCATTTTTATTGATGACTTATTAGACACAGGTGCGGATGTACGTATCATTACTCCAGAATCTTGGCATCTGAATTGGCCTCTTCAAGAGGTAGATGTTCAGTTCCTGGGAATTGGAACCCTATCTCGTGTAAAACAAAGCACAAGGTGGGTTGAATGCATAGGGTCTGAAGGGCAAATAGGAAGACTAAGGCCATATATAGCCAATATTGCAATAAATTTATGGGGCTGTGACCTGCTACAGCAATGGAATACCCAGATTAACATTCCTGTAGTTCCAGGAAATCATAATTCTGGAAAGGATATGGTGAGGTATTATGGAAAAAGGTCACCAGCTATTCAGGCTGTTCAAGAACACACAGCAAATACCAAACCTTTAGAGGTACCAACAGCCCTATCTTTAAAATGGCTAACTGGGAAGCCAATATGGATCAAAGAGTGGCCTCTAGCTGAAGATAAATTACAGGCATTGGAACAGCTGGTGCAAGAGCAACTAGATGCTCACCATATTGAAGAATCAACCAGCCCTTGGAATTCTCCTGTATTTGTTGTAAAAATGAAATCTGGTAAATGGAGAATGGTGACAGATCAAAGAGCTGTCAACAAGGTAATTCAACCTATGGGCCCACTACAATCTGGAATTACTTTGACTTCTCTATTACCAAAAGAATGGCCTCTTATGGTTATTGATTTGAAAGATTGTTTTTTCACCATACCGTTACAAGAAAAGGATAGAGAAAAATTTGCCTTCACAGTGTCTACTTATAATAATTCTCAGCCTACTAGGAGATATCAATGGACTGTCCTCCCACAGGGGTGGCTCAATAGTCCAACATTGTGCCAATATTTTGTAAATTAGCCATTGGAAATAATTCGTAAACAATTTCCCAAGTCCCTAATTTATCATTATATGGATGACATTTTGTTATCTGATTCAAATAAAGATACTTTATTTACTTATTTATTTATTTATTATTATTTTTTTTTTGTTTTTTCGAGACAGGGTTTCTCTGTAGCTTTGGTGCCCGTCCTGGAACTAGCTCTTGTAGACCAGGCTGGCCTTGAACTCCCAGAGATCCGCCTGCCTCTGCCTCCTGAGTGCTGGGATTAAAGGCGTGTGCCACCACTGCCCGACAAAGATACTTTAGAAAGGATGTTTGAAGAAGAAAAGAAAGTCTTGTCTAGGTGGGGATTACAAATTGCCACTGAAAAGATTCAAAGATGAAATTCTATTAATTACCTAGGTTATAGAATAAGGTTAGAGAAAATTAAGATACCAAAGGCACAAATTAGGAGAGTCCGGTTACAGACTCTTAATGACTTCCAAAGATTGTTAGCAGACATTTCCAGTCTACAACCAGCTGTTGGGATAACACCTGATCTAATAGTTCATTTAAACAAAACCTTAGATGGTGATAAAGATTTGAATAGTCCCAGAAAACTGACAGCTAGAGCAGAAAAGGAACTGACAATGATTGAGGAAAAATTACAGGAGGCACATGTGGATAAGGTAAACCCAAATCTTAGCTGCATCCTAGTCATATTTCCTTCCAGATTTTCTCCAACAGGGATTTTAATGCAGAGAGAAGATGTTACTTTAGAGTGGATATTTATACCAAGTAAAAAATTAAAAACGTATATGGAAAAAAATCTCTGAATTATTTATAAAATGTAAGGTAAGCGGAGACTTCATCAACTAGCAGGTATAGACCCAGCAGAAATTATAGTGCCTTATACTACTGGGGAAATAAAAAAGTTATGGGAAGACAATGAACTATGGCAAAGAACTTGTGCTAATTTTGGGGGGGGAAATTAATAACAACTATTCAAAAAGTGATAGACTTAACCTCATAAAGAGAACTTCTTGGATTATTTCTAGAATTGTACGTGATGCTCCAATAACTGGAGCACGTACACTTTATACTGATGCAAATAAATCAGGGAAAGCAGGTTACAAGTCAGATGAATTGAGTAAGGTGGAACAAAGCCCTTATAATTCTGTCCAGAAGGCAGAATTATATGCCATTCTTATGGTGCTAAGGGATTTTAAAGAACCTCTTAATATAGTTACAGATTCACAATATGCAGAAAGAATTATCTTGCACATTGAAACCGTTGAATTTATACCAGATTACACAGAGTTGACTTCATTGTTTATCCAGGTAAAAGACATAGTCAGGAACAGGCTTTGTCCGATGTACATAATACACATCCGGTCCCATACAGGTCTGCCTGGTTCTCTAGCAAAAAGTAATGCTGAGATTGATCAATTATTGATTGGAAATGTACTGCAGGCCTCAGAATTTCATAAAAAGCATCATGTCAATAGTAAAGGTTTTAAGAAAGAATTTTCCATGACATGGCAACAAGCTAAGGACATTATAAAGAGATGTCCTACTTGTTCTTTCTATAATCAAACACCGTTGCCTGCAGGGCGTAACCCAAAGGGTACTCAAAGAAATGAAATCTGGCAAATGGATGTGTTCCACTTTATGGAATTTGGTAAATTAAAATATGTACACCACACCATAGACATGTATTCAGGTTTTCACTTGGCTACTGCCCTGAGCTCAGAAAAGGCTGATTCAGTAATCACACATCTATTGGAAGTTATGGCCATCATGGGAATACGTGCACAAATAAAGACAGACAATGGTCCAGCATATGTATCTAAGAAAATGAAATGCTTTTTTGCTTATTATAATATAAAACATATTACAGGTATACCAAATAATCCTACAGGGCAGGCAGTTATAGAAAGATCAATCCATACTGTAAAGGATATCCTGAACAAATAGAAAGGGACCAAAAATACCCCCAGAAATAGATTACATAATGCTTTATTAACCTAGAATTTTCTTAACGCTAATGAGAAAGGGACAACAGTGGCAGAAAGACATTGGATAAAGGACAAGTCTGCTGAACTAAATCAACTGATTTATTTCAAAGATGTGCTGACCTCTCTATGGAAGCCAGGAGATGTGCTACGTTGGGGAAGGGGTTTTGCTCTTGTTTCCACAGAAGGAAAATTGTGGATACCATCAAAATTAATAAAGGTTCGATTTGAAGAGGAGAAACCTCTTGGAAAGGAGAAATGACAACTCATCCACAATGATGATATTCATACTGGTGGTAAGAAAAACATATAGATTGGGGGCAGGGTTCTCTTCTTATCTTTTCAGGAAAACACTCATCTTCAAAAAATTCAAGAGACCCTGGATCTTTGAATACTGACAGATGGAAACTATTTACAACCCAATAAGAATCGGCAAGATAATTGAATAGGTTCCATACATGAAATTATTCTACACTTATCTTTAAATATGTATTAATGTGCATTTATTTATAAATATATAGAGCTGGTTTTGAAGTTGGACTCTGGCTCAGTCCCTCTCCAATTCCAAGCCTGTTGGTAAGAGAAAAATCCAGAGTTTCTGGAGTTTCTGTCTCATGTCAAGAGTCATGATATGGAACCGAAAGAAATATGAGTTTAGAAAACATCTTTGATTTTCTTCATATCTATCATACCTTTCATTGAATATATCTATCATGCCTTTCATTGAATATATTTATGTCTATATATGTCTGTATGATTAATGTTTAAGTTTTTCACAATGAACAATGAGTTTTTCCTGCAGTGACATTTGAAGTTTCCAGGAAGAAGATGAGGCCCCATAACAACAACTCCACTTGGTTGATATGATGTCATGATACTGATAGCACGACTACAATACCTGTTTTGGGTACCAGCTGCACAAGACGGTGCCAACTTGGTTAGCTGAAATCATGCACATGTTGTACAACATTCTGGCAAGACCTCCACAAAATACTCAGAGACTAGTTACAATTTTAAAAGACATTGATCTTGAAATTTAACCATCATTCTACTTTCACAGGATGCCCCAGAAAGAATGTCGCCCCCATGAAAACTGGAAGTAATTCTAGAGGATGATGCCCCCTCTCCCAGTAAAGTTTTTCCTTGGGTTTAGGGACATCATTTAGGGATTGATTATAATTAGTATACAGTTTGGGGTTGGGGGGCTTGGGGGAAGAATTTTATAAGCTCAGGGATCTTTTGAAAAAAAAGGGGGGATAATTGGATGATTGGATAATAGATTGGTACTTGTTGGTACTTGTGAGTTATTGTTTTAAAACAAATATATTGGTATCAATTCTTACATATTGATACAAAGTTAAATTATATTGACTATTGTATGCATGCATTCTTCTACCTCTGTTTAAAACACTTTTATGTATTAATATATTTATTGTATTGATATTGTATATTTACCATATTGCAGTGTACATTTCTACCTCTGATTAAGATACTTACATATTGTTTGTATATTGATATATATTTACCATATTGCAATGTATATTTGTACATTGTTTGTATTTGGATATCATTATCCTCATTTGTTGCACAGTTGTTTATTGTCTTAGTCTTTCAATTAGATAGGTATTGAGCATTATATAGATCAATAGTATTCTAAGTTTGTCATTTATAATTAGACTAATCAGGTTCTTTATATACATAAAGATTATACTCAGTATAGATAGATAATCTTTAACCTCTTCAAAGAGCTGAAGAAAATGGCCTTTAATCTAACTCAGAGTTTTGTGGTAGTGAGACACAATTGCTCCTGGCAACACCAATCTATTCCTGAGAGAATGTTGAGCACCAAAGATACTCCACCTGGAGCCTTTCTTTTTGTCTGAACTGGCCTTTGGGCAAAGAAATGCCCATACCACAACCACTGACAGAGATACAGAGTATCTGTAAATGGAAAAAACAGGACTGTCATATCCTACCAAGACAGGGTAAGATAGTTTTGACAAGTTTCTTGCCTTTGAAAATAGTATGTCAGTTATGTTAGGCCTTAGCCAAAGTTGGTTGCTTCAACACTGCAAACGTGAACTTGGGTGATTGCCCAAGTAACTAGTTGTCTCTGTGATTTGTTGCATGTTTTGGAAGTTGTTTGATTGCACTTCCTAATTACTCAGGTAACATTATTTCCCTTCTCAGATCTTCGATATGGTTGAAGACTATATAAATGTAGTTACTTTCCACTCATGGCTTGACCAAGTTATTTATTATATAAGACTTAAGCTAGTTAGAATAGGATATTTGTACTTATTGTACATAATTTTATAGTAGGTTTAGAACTCTCTTACTTAAACAAAGGGGGAGGTGTTATGGGAGCTCCTTCCACTCCTTCAGCCAATAGCCACTGAGATACTAGCCCAATTTCGGTGTGGTCTCTCTCCCTTTAAAAAAGCAGTCACTTCCCTCTGCTCCCTCTCTGGCTTCCGGCTCCACTTCCGGTGACTAGGCTCCTTTCCTGATTGTACAGAGGGCTGTTGTCTGGGACAGTGATCTGTAAGTTTTCCCCTTTAAATAAATAACCATTCTATTAATCATAATTCCAAACTGGTGTGGGATTGTTTGTGACTTATGCCTTCAGAGGTGAACATCAGGGACTAGGCACCCAGACACACAAATAGTCATGGAAAAAAAGAAAGAAAGAAAGAAAGAAAGAAAGAAAGAAAGAAAGAAAGAAAGAAAGAAAGGACAAAAGAAAGGACAAAAGAAAGGAAGAAAGAAAGGAAGGACAGAAAGAAAGAAAGAAAGAAAGAAAGAAAGAAAGAAAGAAAGAAAGGAAGGAAGGAAGGAAGGAAGGAAGGAAGGAAGGACAAAAAGAAAGGAAGGAAGGAAAGAAAGAAAGAAAGAAAGAAAGGAAGGAAGAAAGAAAGAAAGACAGACAGACAAGCAGGGCTGGCATGCAAAGAGAATAAATAGAAGAAGAGAAAAGAGGCAAGCATAAAAAGAAAGAGAAGCAAACATCAGGGACTAGGCATCCAGACACACAACCAGAAATGGAGAGTGGGGGGGGGTGTTATATAGAATATAGAAAGGTAAAATCACAAAGGCAAAAGGTAGATGGGATAAGTTAGGCAAAGCTGCCTATAAACAAGCCAAGCTAAGGCTGGACATTCATAAGTAAGAACAAGTCTCAATGTATTTATTTTGGAGCTGAGTCATAACCAAAACAAATGCCTCAGATTTTATTTTTCAAATAATAACTGTCTATATTTAAGAATAAAATAAGTAATATTACCTGGAAAATGATCACCGGAGATATTTTTCTCTCTCAGTTGAATACACTGATCACCAGAGAAAATATTTTACATTGAGAGGAACTTAAATTATTGAAATAACTTCTATTTCACTACTTGTCTTTATTGTATATGTATCATATTTTGCATTCTCTGTTGAAAGCCTTTCTTGGCTTTTTGTTGATGTAAATGATGAATTTTGGCTCCTTCTCATGATCATTACTCAAATCACAGAACAGGTGTTTTAAAGTAAAATGAACATAAATTCTTGAAATAAAATTTGTGTTAGAGATGACTATCAATCAGTATAATGAAAACATGTGGAAAACCAAACTTCCCAGTTGTTGGGGGAGGCTGCTGCTTCTTTTCTTAACTGCCCAGACTTGTTTTCCAGCTTCCCTGACTTGAAATAATCACATAGAAACTATATTATTTGCAATACTGTTTGGCCAATAGTTTAAGCATATTTCTGGCTAACTCTTATATCTTAAATTAACCCATTTCTGTTAATCAAGGTTCCAGTGCCTCTGTCTCCTGCAGAGGCTACATGGCTTTTTCCTACTCCTGCTACTCTTTCTTCCTCTATCTACTTGAAACTCATGCCTTGTCCTAGTCTACTTAGCCACTGGCTGGTTGAGTCTGAGCAGCAAGAAACAAATGAGTAGCCTCCACCAACACCGAGGTCTTTCACATACCCTTTTGTTATGGGACACAGGAATGTATAGTCAGTTATTATTCATTAGGCATTAAATAATCTAGCTGAGTTAGATTCAGTGATGCTTGAGAATTACTAAAGCACACTGTAAGAAACAGATAAAAATTGAGTTGTGTAGAAAAATTCTAATGTATTTAATAGTCTGAATACATGAATCTCCCTCACCTCTTCCGAGACTATGTACTATAAACACTGAAAGGGAAATAACTAATTTTACTAAATTTTTTGATAAGAGTAGCATGTGTCTGATGTCTTCATTCAGTACACATGGTTATATGGAAATTTTAAGATCTGTACAAATTGATATCTCTAATAAAGCCTATGTAACTGAGACTACTATGTAGAGCACATTTCAAAAGTGCTAGTTGGATACACAAAGACTACTTTTAGTTACAGCTACATGAGTGAATTTTTTTTATTTGTTGCAAAGAAAATTTCCTTAGAAAGCAATTGCTAACATCTATGAGATTTCTGCACACCTACTCTTATACAGATGTAAAGTTTTCGTGCCTAACAAAATGAACTCAATGTTATTTTGGAACTATTTTATTTTGTCCCATAATGCATTGTCTGGTCACATTTTTAACCTTATAAGTTTTCTCTTACATATTATGTCTTCTGATTTTTTGTTTTTATGAGATTTCTGTGTGTGTACATGTGTGTATCTTTTGTGTATTTCTGGTTTTGAATGTGTTTCTTGCGCTTTTTCTTTGGCTCTTTTTGCCCCTGTTGGTTTTTTCCTATTCTGTTTTTTTCTCTACCCAAGTAGTGTATCTTTTATTATTAAAAGTCACCTATTTGTCACCTCAGCTACTTTGGGATATCTTTGAACTTTTTCTTTGCCTCTAAGATATTCTAGCTTTGCTCTTTGACAACCATTTTATTTTTCTTATATGCTAACTTTACAGCTTCTACATTAGGATTTCCTGCACTCCATTCTCTTCCTTATATTCTACCTCAGTGATAATTTGACTAAATCACCAATATACTAAATCAATTAGATAGGCATGAGCATGATATAATCAGTTTGTTATAAATAACCTGATATTAATTAATTTGAAGTAAAATATACTAGTTCAACAATATGGTTAACTATATGGTGAAACATGGCTAATTAAAAGAAATGGAAATAATGAGGAAGTTGCCAATGTCTCACTAGTATTTAATGTAATATCCACAAAATTTACTGAATCATACACTCTGTGCTTGTTTGGTGTTTACAATAGTACAAGTCAAGGTTTGAACACATCTTAGAAAGTACCATATTTGAAATTTTGTGAAAAAGGCGATAAAGTATAAGAACAAGAGGGAATGAATGACATAAAAGATGCAATGTCTTCTAAATACAACAGGATCAACACACATATGAACACGCAGAGACAGAGGAAGCAAACACAGGATCTACAGGGATCTGCACAAAATGGCATCTGAGAGCTGAAAGGAGAAGTAGACACAAGCTTCTATCACAAATGCAGGATCAATCTCCAATTAATAATCACTTGCAAATGAAAAGTTGGTTTTCTCAGAAAGTGTCTTACTGAGGAAAGAAATTAACCCTAATGATAGGTTGCATGCCTAGCAATAGATGGCTAACAGAAAATGAACTCAGTGGCATCTTTGGTGGTATCTTGTCACATAATGTCATGTCATTACTTTTGTTATACATTTTAATCTTCTTTCTAATTTTTATTTTGTTATACTGTAACATGAAAGCCAGCTGTGGGGATTTCCATCCCGCCCAGTACCCCACAGGCAGAAAGCCCCAAAGAAAATCACACATAAGTCTCCATAAGATTATAAACTGATTGGCCCATTAGCTCAGGCTTCTTATTACCTCTTATCACGTATATTGACCCATTGTTCTCATCTATGCTAGCCAAATGGCTCAGTAACTTTTCTAGCTGGACAGCTCACATGTTGCTTCTTTGGTAGTCTAGGCTGGACTGTTGTGGGAGCTGCGGGGCTGCATTCTTGTCACCCAGCTCCTGGCCGCCTGGCTAGCTTATGACCCGAAATAACAACACACAAACTGTATTCTTTTAAACACTGCCTGGCCCATTATATCTAGCCTCTTCTTGGCTAATTCTCATGTATTAATTTAGCCCATTTCTAATAATCTGCGTAGCACCACTAGGTGCGCTTACCAGGAAAGATTCAGCATGTCTGACCTGGCGTCTGGCTGCATCGCGTCTGGCTCTGAGAGGAGCTGCCCTGCATCTGAGCTCACTTCCTCTTCCTCCCAGCATTCTATTCTGTTTACTCCACCCACCTATGTTCTAACCAATGAGGCCAAGCAGTTTCTTTATTAATGAACCAATGGCCTTCCTCCATCACTGGACTGTGAGGAATGGACTTTCTCCTTCCCAGCATTCTCTTGTTCTATGTCCTATCTGGTTTACCCACCTATACTTCCTTCCTGGCCAATCAGCATTTATTTAAAACATGATTGACAGAATACAGACAATTCTCTGGTACCAGTTATACAGTTTATATTTTTCTCTCATTAACTCTATGGGCTCTTTGTGCATATATTATGACTTCCAACTTAAGGTTTTAATGGGATTCCTTAGTATGCAATCAAGTGAGTTCCTGTGTCTATATCTATTTTGTGTGCCTTTTCTTGGACTTTTTTCCTTCCGTTTTTTGTTTTGTCCTATTTCCATGATGTGAAATGTTTAGATATTATATCTTATGTTATATTATTGTTCTTTATAAATTTTTGCTTTCCAATGACAGACAAAAAAGGGGCTGTAGATCCTGAAAGAAGGGAATGTGGGGAAGAACTGGGAGGAATGAAGGAAAGGGAAAACATAATCACAATATATTATGTAAAAAAATCTATTTTGTGTAAAAACAACAGTTCCCAGACATTCCGCCTGCAGAAGGTTTATTTTTTTTCTGTTTATTTATATGGGATTATAAGAAGAAAGGTTGCTATAAGTGCTGGGGGATTACATGAAAATTGCAATGTTTTAACCATTGTAGGAATTAACTGCTGTATTATTTACAGAATCCACCAAAAGGTAGGTGTGATGGTTACTGATTGTCAACTTGATGCCTGATAGTCACCAAGGAAACAAAGTTTTGAGCATATTTTTGGATGACTATTTAGATCAGGATAATTGAGGTGAGAAGACCCATCCTGACTGCAGGTAGCATTATTATCTAGGTGGGGGCCCTGGATTCAGAAAAAAAGAAGATGAGTCAATCACCAACATTTCTATTTCTCTCCTTCTTGGTTGAGGATGCAATAAATTACACTCTGCTCTTTCCACCATACCACCATACCATCATGGTAGACTGTATTCTCAATTGTAAATGAAAATAAACCTTTCCTCTTTAAGCTGCTTTTGAGGGTATTTGGTCACAGCAATAAGACAAGTAACTATACAGTTTGCATTCTTTGGGAAAAGAAAATGAGGCTTCAGTATACTATGTAATAAAAGAATGTTTGTAAAGTTGGTCACTGGATTCAGAAATTTTTTACTCCAAATCCAGTGTTCTTAATGGCCTGGTTTACTCACCATGACATGATGCAGTGTTGACCAAGTCCAGTGATATTCTTGACAACTTGAGGTTTATTCTTAGAATCTTTCTGAACTCAGTGACCCACAAACCATTTTAAATTAGAGGTAATTGCTAAAGGAGTTGAAACTTGCTTTTTTCCCCTGACAAGTTTCTTAATTTATATTAGAAAATGGAGGTCCAGATGGGAAAAAGATGCATCTTAGGATACCATCAAGGAAAAATTATTTGAAACAGGAACAGAGCAAAAGAATTATGATTTAGGAGCTCTAGGTTCTTATACTAGAATATCGACTGACATCTCTTTTCCAGTAAGGGCAGTTTGTCAGAAATTTGTAACACTTTGCTTCCATCTGACAATTGATCTGCTCAGAGGCAAGGTTCAGGGCACTGAGAAATCAAGCATTTTTAGAAGACTCAGTAAACACTTCTTCAATATTTTCACACGGTGTATTGAGTCATACATCTTAGATGTCTTGGAGGTCATTTGGAATTTCAGAGAAGGGTCAATGATAAGCTTAGTTTGATTTTCCATCTCCCAACAATGTTAAAGTGGGCCTACTTCTAAAGATCAAAGTTGAAACTGACTCATAAAGCATAGAGAAACTATATAAAGTACAGTGCTAACAGAGGATTAGGTGGGAAGAAACAGAAAGTAGAAATGAAATGAAAATAAAGATAAAATCATGAAATAAAAGTGATGTTTATAAGGAGAAGGAGGCTCTAAAAAATATCTCATCACCACCCTTGACCTCAAGCTGAGTTATTTTTGCTCTCAAATATTTAACCTCAGCAGGAGTCTTTGGCTTTCTTGGTACTTTTTGGTGCAAGCTCTCCTTTTCCCTTCTTTAATTACTAGATGTCCATCACCTTCATTTCACCATTTCCCACTTAACCACTCTCCAGTTTGTTAGGTCACTATTTGAAGATGTGAAGTGTACCACGAACCCTTGAAGGTAGTATAAGTGCCTATTACCTATTGTGGTTAACTATGGCAGAGTCCCCTCTTCTGGGGATTGTGTGTACACCCACATGTTCATAGTTAAAAACAGGTTTTGGATAAGAAGTTGCAGGTCTAGAGAAACACTCAAATCTTTTAAAACAAACTCTATGTTCCTAAAACACAGCATGATACAGGAAATAAGGATGTTGGATATTTTTACAAAAACATTCTTTACAGTTCTCTTTCTATTCAAGTATTGCATGTATTTAATCCTTCACACTGCTAAGAAAGCAGCAAAAATTTGGCATTTCATTGTTCTCGTAGAACAGGAACATTTTTGAATGAAAAATATGAAATTAAAGAAATCCTATATTATTTTAAAAGCATTTGACAGAACATCATATTCTGCCCAATTTAAATAGAAAAATAGAACAGAGTTTAACAAAAGCAAAATTGTGAGAAGAAAGCAATAGTTGAAAAGAGTGCTTAGTTATATCTTCACTTAACTTATTTTATTCCTAAAACTCTAATACTATTGCTGGAGTTATCTAACATCATAAATTTATGTTTGCTTTGACAAACAAGAGTCCAATCAGTGTGTAAGTTTTAAAACTAATATTTATTATCTTTCATTGACAAAATACATTGTTTCTGTGACAGACAGGCATTTCTATGTGCATTGTATGTTTTTGTGTGTGTATTTTAATAAAAAATACTCTTTGGTATTTTAAACTTGCCGAGTGATGTTTCATTGAGACATGTCTGATGCTGTAAAACAATCCCACACCAGTTTAAAATGAGGATAATACAAGAGTTATTTATCTAAGAGGAAAACTTACAGATCACTGTCCTAAACAATAATTCTCTGAGAGCAAACAGAAACAGAGTCTAGTAGCCCAAACATAAGCCAGAAGCAAGAGAGTGGGCACACGGTTCCCACTGCTTTTTAAACTATAAAAGATCATGCTCAAGTGGGCTGGTATATTAAAGGCTATTGGCAGAAGGAGCAGAATGTGCTCCCACAGCACCTCCCTTTTGTTTAAATAAGAGTGTTTCAAACCCAATACAATATTATATACACTACGAACAGATATCAAGTATAATTAGAATTATATCCAGCATACACAATATTAAGAAAGGAACATATGCTAAATGTTTTAAAAAACATTCTATCCTATGGAGTCTAAGTCTTGTATAGGAAATGGCTTGGCTAGACCATAAGAGTACAGTAACTATGATTATCTAATCATCAACCCCATCGAAGGCCTGAGAAGAGAGAAAATATTGCTTGAGCAGGCAGGAAGTACAATCAGGTAGCTATATGATGGAGACATGTAGCTACCTGAGAAGTCACCCAAAGTTTCATATTGCAGCATTGAAGCACAACCAACTTTGGCTAAGACCTAGTGTAACTGACAGATCATTTTCAGAGGCAGGAAATTTTTTCAAAACTGTTTTACTCTGTCTTGACAAGATTTGACAGTCCTTCCTATCCATTTCCAGATACTATGTAATTTGTCAGTGGTTGAGGCATTGTCAATTCCATGCCCAAAGGCCAGTTTTGCCAAGAAGTAAACAAGATCCAAGTGGAGTGTCTTCGGTGCTCAACATTCTCTCGGGAATAGATTGGTGCTGTCAGAAACAATCATGTCTCATGTCAACAGAACCCTACATTATTTAAATGCCATATTCCAAAGATCTTTGAAGTAGTTGAAGAATGCCTTTCTAGACAGAATACAATCTCTATGTATGTAAAGAACCTAAATTGATCTGACTGTATGTACAACAAAAATGAACAACTATTGACCTATAATGATTAATATTCATAAAACTTAAAGAATAAAAACTCATGTAAGAATATTAAATAATCTGTAAACAAATGTGCAACAAATAAGGACAATGACCTCAAAATATAAACAATCTATAAGTATCTTAATCAGAGGTAGGAGGAAAATATACCCTAAAACTTGCATCAATATACAAAATATTCTAAACTGAGATAGAAACATGCATATATACAATCTGACAAAATAACTTTGTATATATGTACAAATAATGTAAACAAAATTAACAAATATAATTTGAACTTGTATCAATATACAAAAACTATGCCAATGTAAATTATTCATAAATAATAGCTCACAAGTATTCACTCTATTACCCACTATTACTATCCCCCTTTTTTTGGAACAAACATAGTTTTCTCCCCAAACCTCTATCTAGTACAAGTAATAATCAACAACCCTTAAGCAGTGTTCCCAACCCTATGGACAAACTTTTTTGGGATGGGGGCGTCATTTTCGAGAATTGTTCCCTGATGTCATGGAGATGATGTTTTCTTAATGGGATCCTACAAAAATTAGGTGGTCATTAAGTTCCAAAATTACTGTCTAGTGTAGCTGGAAACAATTTCTCAGCAGTCAATAGGGTTTTTTTCAAAGTTCTCATTTGGAGTTCTGGCCAGAATATGAGAAGGTACACCATTTCAGCAGCTGGTAGCTAAAACGGTCTTATAGTAGTGCTGTCTACATCATGATGCCACCTCAACTAAGTATAGTGGTTGCTGTTGGGTCCCATCTTCTTCCTGGAAACTTCAAAGATTACTGCAGGAAAAGGATCTGTAGAAAAATCTGTTTATCATCATGGAAAACTTAAACATCATTCATATAAGCATACATACAATGAAGAATATGCTATAGACAAAATAGGAATGAAGAAAGTAAAATTTTTTCCTAAAGTCTTCCTTCTATCCCTTACCAGATGGCTCCCAATATGAGACAGAAACTCTGAATGTTCCTTTTAACAACAAGCATAAATTTAGAGAAGTACAGAGCCATTGTCCACCTCTAAAACCAAATATATATATATGTGTGTGTGTGTGTGTGTGTGTGTGTGTGTGTGTGTATAAATGTAAGTGTAAACAGTAGCTGGATTCATAAAACATATTCTGTTTTCTTGATGTCCCTTAGTGGATAGTTATTTTTTCTTCTGTCAGCATTCAAATACCCAGGGTCTCTTAAATTTTTGGAGATGAGTATTTTCCTGCAAAGAGAAGAACAGAACCCTGCTACAACCCTATATGCTTTCCTTATTACCTGTATGGTTGTCACCATTGTAGATGAGTTGTCATTTCTTTTTTTCAAGAGGTTTCTCCTTTTTTAAAAAAAAAATGTTTATTAATTTTGATAGTATCCATAGTTTTTCTTCTCTTGTGGAAACAAGAGCAAAACCCATCCCCCAATGTAATACATCTCCTGGTTTCCATTGTGAGATCATCACATCTTTGAAATAAACCATCTGATTTAATTCAGAATACTTCTCTATTATCCAATGTGTTTTTGCTGCTGTTGACCCTTTCGCATTAATATTAAGAAAATTCAAAGTTAATAAAGCATTATTTAATCTATTTTTGGGGGTATTTTCCATTGCTTTATGTTTGTTTAACATATTCTTTATACTTTGATTTGATGTTCCTATAACTGCCTAACCTGTAGGATTATGTGGTATACTTCTAATGTGATTAATATTATAATAAGCAAAAGACTACTTTGTTCTCCTAGATACATATGCTGAACTGAACCATTGTCTGTCATTATTTGTGTAGGTATACACATGATGGCCATAACTTCCAATAAATATGTGATTACTGAATCATCCTTTTATGAGCTCAAGGCAGTTGTCCATTGAAAATCCGAATATGTGTCTATGATGTGGTATACATATTTTAATTTTCCAAATTCCGTAAAGTGGAACACATCCATCTGCTAGATTTTATTACTCTGAGTACCCTTTGGGTTAGTTCCTGCAGGCAACAGTGTTTGATTATAGAAAGGGCAAGTAGGACACCTCTTTATAATCTCCTTAGCTTGGTGCCACATGGCTAACATAGATCAGAAAAATGGGTTAATCAAGATGTGAGAGTTAGCCAGTGAGAGGCTAGAACAAATGGGTCAATCAGCTTATAATTTATGGAGACCTATGTGTGATTTTCTCTAGGACTAAAGAGCTGGGGGTACCGGGTGGGACAAAAACCCCAACAACAAGCAGCCCCATGTTGTACAGTCAACATGTACAAGTTACACCATGTAATAGAAAACTCCTTCTTTAAAACTCTGCTATTGACATGATGATTTTTATAAAATTCAGAGGACTGCAACACACTTCCAATCAATAATTGATCAATTTCTGAGTTAACTTGTGCTAGAGAACTTCACAGAGAAGGCGTAGGAATTCCAGATTGTAGAGGGCATATAGGTTGAATAACCTTGTTGATAGACCTTAGATCTGTCACCATTCTTCATTTTCCAGATTTTTTTTAAACAACATATACAGGATAATTCCAAGGGCTGGTAAATTCTTCTATATGTCGAGCATCTAGTTGCTCTTGTACCAGTTGTTCTAAAGCCTGCAACTTTTCCTCAGCTAAAGGCCACTGCTTAACCCATATTGGTTTCTCAGTTAACCATTTTAAAGTTAGGGTTGTTGGTACCTCTGAAGGTTTATCAATTGTTTGACATTCTAGTACAGCCTGAATGGCAGGTACCTGTTGTCTGTAATATCTTCTAATATTTTCCTCAGAGAAATAAGTTTTGGGGGTTGGAGAAATGTTAATCTGGGTATTCTACTGTTGTAATAAGTTACAACCCCACAAATTCACTGCAATATTGGCTATATATGGCCTTAGTCTCCCCATTTGCCCTTCTGGACCTATGCATTCAACCCATCCTGTGCTTTGTTTTATTGGAGATAGTGTTCCAATTCTCAGGAATTGAACATATACCTCTTGAAGAAGTCAATTCAGATACCAAGATTCTGGAGTAATGATACTTACATCTGCACCCATGTCTAATAAGCCTTTAGTAAATATGCCATTTATACAAACTCTTAGCTTTAGTCTTTGATCATTTATAGAAGTCTGCCAAAATATACATTTTCTCTGTGCTGGAGTTTTTGACTCATACTCCATACCCATCATTCAGACCAATATTGCTTTTTACAGCAGGCATTAGATTTTTAAATTTTCCTGGAGAGACAAGTTTTCCATAGTAACTGGTAATGACTGGACCACATTCATGATGGGGGCCTGCAAGAGCACCCCATGGTGTTTCCCAATTGTAACAGTTTGCCTTGTCTGTCTTTCAGTGACCTACATTCATTGGTCCAATGCTGACCTTTGTCACAACTCCTACATAGATCTGAAAGCTGAGTCCTCCTATTTCTGCTATTCCCAGAGGAGGCATTATTCCTAGTAATCCATTGTCTATAATCCCTTCTCAAATGTCCCATTCTACCACAATTAAAACATTTAATATTCTGATGTCTTCTCTTACCATTGGAAATTGCTTCTCCTACCCACACTTTTAGTACCATAATCAAGTGTCTCACCATTCATTATATGCAAGACCCATTAATCCATGGGTGCTGATTTGATCTTTAAAGATCCAAGGATCTGTTTACACTCAATGTTGGCATTCTCATAAACCAAAGATTCAATTATTATATGTCTAGCTTCTGGGTCAGTTTCCCCTATTTGTACAGCCCTAGTTAATCTTTGCAAGAAGTCACTAAAATATTCTCTCTGACCCTGTTTAATCCTAAAATATGATTCAACTATGTTTCTTCGTTCCTGAAACCTTTGCCAAACCTTTGAAGCTGCTGTGGTACACAGGGACAAGGTGGTTCATCAGAAAGAGCTTGATCCTGAGAATCAGAGTAAAGTCCTTCACCTAGAATCTGATCTCAGGAAATCTCAAGTCCTTTTGCTTCTTCTTGTTGCTCTAAAATTCTTGCTTCCTCTTTTGAAAAGCACATTCAAAGCAATTGCAGTCCATTTTCTAGACTGCTGAGATTAACTGAGTCTAATCTTGAGGCATGGCTTTGCTGCTGAAAGCCCATATTTTGGCCATTTCCCTAACAAAGGACAAATGTAGTCCATAAGCTACAATTGATTTGTTTAATTCTTTTTAGATCAGTCATATGTATGGGCTCCCATGTCTATTCCTTGACAACCTTAGGGTATTTGGAGCCAGATACTTTTTCTGATTTTATTACTGGAAAGGCAGGCAGAACTCTGAAAAAGGTATCCCAGAAATTTTTATGTACCGGTGAGGTTAAATTTTGCCTTTTTACCTATTGTTCCTGGTCATCCAATTCAATAATTTCCTCAATCTTTTAAAATCTGTTTACCACTGCTTTTTGTAACATCTCAATCTCCTGTCCAGGGATCTGCTCTTATGCCTTCATTGAGGATTCCAAGGTATGAAGTCTGTCCAGTAGAGATAATGTCTTGTCCTTGGACATAATCTTTATAGCATACATATTACCTTCTTAGAGAAACAGTCTATCAATCAATCTGTCATATAATTGGAACGAGGTCAATTAATACAGTCAACAGTGTGAATTATCTCAAATAATGTTTCAGCACCCACTGTCATTGATTGGGTTTTATGTGCCAAATCAGCTGTTTTCTTCTCCAGAGTGCTAAATCTTCCTTTAAATCAATTACTCTCAGTCTGTAACATTTCCAAAAGTATATCAGGTGACCAAGTTTTGTTAGTTAAATTGGTTATATCCTTCTTCAGATATCCAACCTCTTGCCTGAGAAGTGTGGTTTCAGCCTGAAAAGACTGTACTATTTCTAAAAATGCCTCATTCTTAGCCCTATTGTCAAATCATATTTTTACCAAAAAAATACTGAGTACAAGACTAACTCCCAGAAACAAAAATAGTGATATAGAAGGGACATCATATAAGTCGTGTAAAAACTTTTACATGGATTAAGTAAAGAGGCTATTGAAAGCTTAGATGGTTAGATTGTCTGACATATTGTCCTTTTAATTTAGGAACTTATGATCTACAATTAGGATATTAAATCTTACCTGGGTTTAATTAGCCTGACTAGATGTAATAACCATAACCTGTCAATAGGTGTTGTGGTATACCTACAAAACTAACCCAGTGGGGGCATAGCAGTGCATGTGAATTCACCCATGGCTGGTCTGAAATCTGAGTTTAGAGCAAAATGCTAAAAGATACATCACAGACTGTGTGCTCTGCAGATGTCTCTAGAACAATTGAAGAAACAAATGCAAACAAATCATTAGAAAGAAGCAGAACAGTTGGCTCAGACCAGGGAAGCCCATTTCTCACCCAAATGTCTGTAGTGTGCCATGGCAGGAGGCAAACAGTAGTGTGCATGGGGACTTGAAGCCAATCTGAGGTGTGTAAAGAGAAAATATAAAGACATGTGGCTGGTCCGTAACAAGAAAGGCAACTGTGTGAGATACTATGGTGAACTGCTTGCTCCATGCAAAGGTTGTAGTCTGCTGAGGGTTGGGCTCATGCCAAGCTGGGCGAACTCTGAGCTCATGGTGGGCAATAGATTCGGGGGATTCTAAAACCAAACATTGGGTGCCAATTCATGTTGTAAAACAATCCCACACCAGTTCAAAATTAGGATAATAAAAGGGTTATTTATTTAAGGGGAAAACTTACAGATCACCATTCTAAACAATAGTCCTCTGAGTGCAAACAAGAACAGAGTTCAGCAGTTGGAATGGGAGCTGGAAGCCTAAGACTGGGAGCATGGTTCCCGCTGCTTTTTAAACTATAAGAGACCATGTCCAAGTGGATTGTTCTCTTAAAGGCTATTGACTGAAGGAGAAGAATGTACTGCGACAGCAGATGTCTTTAACGAATTCACTTAAGTCAATAGTGTGGTCTTCAGTTGCATTGTCAGACATGGTCTAGTTTCTACGTTGTCTTAGGAGTTCCTGTTGATTTTGTGCATGTGTGTATGTGTGTGTGTGTATGATAGAAACACAAACAATAAACAATATATTTATATTTTACATATATTAGTATTTTCAGGCAAGTCTATGGATCTGTGTATTACATCTTTGAAACCATTCCCACTAAAATCTTTTATTTGACTGGTTTGTCTTCTGTTTTTTTTTTTTATCTTATATCTTCATACTCTAAAAACAGTTCACTTTTCCCAATATACTTGTCTCAGTTGCTATTTTATTGCTTTGAAGAGAAACCATGATCAAGTAATTTATAAAAGAAACCATTTAATAGAAGCCTTGCTTATAGTTTCACAGAGTGAGTCCATGACCTTTGTGACAGAGAAAATGACCATAGTGAGGCAAGCATAGTGCTGGAACTGTGCTGGAGTTTGTGGTGAGAGTTTATATCTAATCTGTAAGCAGTAGGCTGAGAGTGACACAGGGCCTGACATGGGCTTTTGAAACCTCAAAGCCCACACAAGTGATACACATCTTCGAATAAGGTTTCACCTCCTAATCCTTCCTAAATAGTCCACCAATTGGGAACCAATTATAGGTGCCTATGTGTATCATTTTCATTCAAAATAGCACAATACCTTACTCAAAATTAGGATAATTTTCTCCAGAAGGAAGTTGTGTAAAAATAAGGTTTTTTATGTAGTAATGCAGAAAAAAATGAGGAAGCACAAACTAAAGTGCATGTGGAATTCCTTATGTATATATAATTTATTTAATTTTGGTTAAAACATAATTGCCTCACTTCCCTCCTTTATTTCCCTCCTTTCAGTTTCCCCTATGTCCTTCCCCTTTTTCCCCTGCTATCATTTTCATTAATAAAAATTTTACGGAGAAAGGAATCAAAATATATGAATGGTCTTCAAATTAAACCTACTTAAATATGAATTTATAGAATTATAAGAGAAGGCACTGTATGACACTTATTTCTGAGGATTACCTTCTGTTGTGGGAGGTCCTTCTGCTCCTCCAGCCAATAGCCGCTGAGATACCAGCCCATTGGGGCATGGTCTCTCTCCCTTTAAAAAAGCGGCTACTTCCCTCCTCGCTCTCTCTTACTTCCTGCCCCGCTTCCGGTGACTAGACTCCCTTCCTGATTGCATAGAGGGCTGTTGTCTGGGATGGGGATCTGTCAGTTTTTTCCCCTTTAAATAAATAACCATTATATTAATCATAATTCCAAGGTTGTGACTTAAACCTTCGCCTTCATCTGGTGCCCAACATTTGGTTTTTGGACCCCTCCTTCCCCCGCTCGGCTTCCTGCTGCCAGTTCGGCTGCGGCCTGTGCCTTGCGGCCTGTGCCTTGTGCTTGGAGCCAGCAGTTTAACATAAATCATCACGCAATGGCTTTTCTTGCTGCAGTTCTTTATATTTTCCTTTTAGACACCTCAAATTTACTTCAAGTCACTACTCAGCCTATCGTTTACCTCCCCACATAGATTTAAACTCCACAGGACCGCGTAGTCTCTGCCTGTGTGGTTTGCTCTTTTCTGAGTCGTTTTCAAATCTCCCTTGCAAGCGCAGCTCTTAAGCGTCACGAACCAGAGCACGCGGTTACTGGTTGCCGAAAGCTGTAACCCCTCGGGACGACTCTGTCATGTGGAAGCATAGATGGCTTCCGGGTTACTCTTCTCTACCCCTGGATTCTGGGTTTATGGTTCCGTGTACGGAATTGATTTAATTACATTTACTTTGTTGAGCAACTTGCATTTCCCAGTTTTTAACAAATACTAGGCGGACACTGAAACAGGACCCCGTTTTCGTCGCGACTTGGCAACAGCGCCACCTGCTGGATAATAGGTAATATGGCAGTTTTCGTTTCCAACATGAATTTTACTGTTTTGGTTACCAAAACAATGGGTTATATCATGCAAGGTTTATATGACTGTGGGGGATAACTTAATTTACTGGTTAGTAGGTTTCAGTATTCTTTTCCATATTCTATCATTTAGGAAGATTATGGCACTCCTAAGAACCATACAATCTTTACTAGAAACTCATGCAGGTCAGGAGATTCAGGATTCAAAAGCTTTGGAATCACTGGTGCAGAATGGGGACCAAAAAATTGATACCTCAGTGAAATCACTAGAAACACATGAAGGTCAGGAGATTCAGGATTTAAGAGAGACAATAATAAAAAGACTTGAAATGATTGAAGAAATTATTGGAGCTGGTGAACAGAGTAAGAAGGCACAAGGACAGGATACAATGCCACCACCAGCTATTAGAACTGGCTTACCCAGGGTTTTAGCGACATACCCTGTAATTCATTCTGACAAAGCGTCAACTTCTAAAGGCTCAAATGGAGTCAGAGAAGCTAGAGGGATGCCAATAGCAATGAATGATCTAAAAGAAATTAAGCAAGCTATTGTTACTTTTGGCTTGCACTCTGCATATGTTAAGGAAATGATAAGGACTTGGGCTTCTAATACTAGAGCTACCCCCCATGATTTCTATCATTTAGTGACTGCAGTTTTAGATAATGGACCTTTCTTGATGTTTGGAATCTATTTCAGAGAAGAATCCAAACATATGTAACAGCAAGGAAGAGCAAAAGGTGTGGAAGTTTCCCAAGATCAAATTCTTGGTGCAGGAGAATATGCTGATCCACAGGTCCAAGCTCTTTATGATGATGAAGTACTGTGTCTATGTCACCAAGCAGCTTTAAATGCTTGGAATAGGCTACAAGATCCAGCAAAAAGGGTTGAATCATATACCAGAATTAGGCAGGGACAGAAAGAACCCTTTATTGACTTTTTGCAAAGATTAATTAAGGCTCTAGACATAGGGGTAACAGACCCAGAAGCTAGACGACTACTTCTTGAATCTCTAGCTTTTGAGAATGCAAACAATGAATGCAAAAAGATAATTGGGCCTTTAAAGTTTAGATCAGCACCTATGGATGAATGGATTCAGCACACAATGAATGCTGAGATGTTTAGCTATAATGATGAATCTTGGGTAGGAGAAGCGATTTCCAAAGCAATGAGGAGACATCAAACTCCCAGGTGTTTTAATTGTGGTAAATTAGGACATCTGAAAAGGGATTACAGGCAAAGAATTTCTAGGAATAATATCTCCTCTGGGAATGACAAAAATAGGAGACCTCGGCCTTCAGGTATATGTAGGAGATGTGGTAAAGGCCAACATTGCTCCAACGAATGTAGGTCAACAACAGACAGACAAGGCAACCTGATACCATCGGGAAAATCCTCGAGGGGCCTCTTGCAGGCCCCCAAGCCAACAGGGCCCCAGTCATTCCCAGTCACAGTGGAGAACGTGACTAACAAAGAAAAGTAAAGGCTCCAATTTCTGCTGTAAAAAGTAATACTGGTCTAAATGATGAATTATGCATGGAGGATGAGTCCAAAAACCCAGTAGGACAGAGTAAATGTATATTTTGGCAGACTTCTATTAACGATCAAAGACCAAAGCTAAGAGTCTGTATAAATGGCACTTTTATTGAAGGCTTATTAGACACAGGTGTGGATGTAAGTATCATTACTCCAGAATCTTGGCATCTGAATTGGCCTCTTCAAGAGGTAGATGTTCAGTTCCTGGGAATTGGAACCCTATCTCGTGTAAAACAAAGCACAAGATGGGTTGAATGCATAGGGCCCGAAGGGCAAATAGGAAGACTAAGGCCATATATAGCCAATATTGCAATAAATTTATGTGGCCATGACCTGCAATAGCAATGGAATACCCAGATTAACATTCCTGTGGTTCCAGGAACTCATAATTCTGGGGAGGATATGATGAGGTATTATGGAAAAAGGTCACCAGCCATTCAGGCTGTACAAGAACATACAGCAAATACCAAACCTTTACAGGTACCAACAGCCCTACCTTTAAAATTGCTAACTGGGAAGCCAATATGGATCAAAGAGTGGCCTCTAGCTGAAGATAAATTACAGGCATTGGAACAGCTGGTGCAATAGCAACTAGATGCTCACCATATTGAAGAATCAACCAGCCCTTGGAATTCTCCTGTATTTGTTGTAAAAAAGAAATCTGGTGAATGGAGAATGGTGACAGATCAAAGAGCTGTCAACAAGGTAATTCAACCTATGGACCCACTACAATCTGGAATTCCTTTGACTTCTCTATTACCAAAAGGATGGCCTCTTATAGTTATTGATTTGAAAGATTGTTTTTTCACTATACCGTTACAAGAAAAGGATAGAGAAAAATTTGCCTTCACAGTGCCTACTTATAATGATTCTCAGCCTAATAGGAGATATCAATGGACTGTCCTCCCACAGGGTATGCTCAATAGTCCTACATTGTGCCAATATTTTGTAAGTAAGCCATTGGAAATAATTCGTAAACAATTCCCCAAGTCCATAATTTATCATTACATGGATGACATCTTGTTATCTGATTCAAATAAAGATACTTTAGAAAGGATGTTTGAAGAAGTAAAGAAAGTCTTGCCTAGGTGGGGATTACAAATTGCCCCTGAAAAGATTCAAAGATGAAATTCTATTAATTACCTAGGTTACAGAATAGGGTTGGAGAAAATTAAAAAGCAAAAGGCACAAATTAGGGAGACCAGTTAAAGACTCTTAATGACTTCAAAAGATTGTTAGGAGACATTTCCAGTCTACGACCAGCTGTTGGGATAACACCTGATCTAATAGTTCATTTAAACAAAACCTTAGATGGTGATAAAGATTTTAATAGTCCAAGAAAACTGACAGCTGAAGCAGAAAAGGAACTGACAATGATTAAGGAAAAATTACAGGAGGCACATGTGGATAGGGTGAACCCAAATCTTAGCTGCATACTAGTCATATTACTTTCCAGAATTTCTCCTACAGGCATTCTAATGCAGAGGGAAGGTATTATTTTAGAGTGGATATTTACACCTAATAAACCAAGTAAAAAATTAAAAACTTAT
The DNA here is from genome assembly GCF_950005125.1 of Chionomys nivalis. Taxonomy (NCBI): domain Eukaryota; kingdom Metazoa; phylum Chordata; class Mammalia; order Rodentia; family Cricetidae; genus Chionomys; species Chionomys nivalis. Next base: position 10,763,319 of record NC_080112.1, on the reverse strand, counting down.
GTGGAAAATTCTCTGAATTAATTATAAAAAGTAAGCTGAGACTTTGTCAACTAGCAGGTATAGACCCAGCAGAAATTATAGTGCCTTACACTACTGGGGAAATAAAAAAGTTATGGGAAGACAATGAACTATGGCAAAGAGATTGTGCTAATTATTTTTTTTAATTTTATTTTTTTTATTGATAAAAAAAATTTTCCGCCTCCTCCCCACTTTCCATTTCCCTCCCCATCCCCCCGCCCCTCTCCCACTCCCCCCACTCCTCTTCTCCCTCTCCAGCCCCAGGAGCAGTCAGAGTTCCCTGCCCTGTGGAAAGTCCAAGGTCCTCCCCCCTCCATCCAGATCTAGGAAGGTGAACATCCAAACTGTCTAGGCTCTCACAAAGCCAGAACATGAAGTAGGATCAAAACCCCATGCCATTGTCCTTGGACTCTCGTCAGCTCTCATTGTCTGCCATGTTCAGAGAGTCCGGTTTTATCCCATGCTTTTTCAGTCACAGTCCAACTGGCCTTGGTGAGCTCCCAATAGATCGGCCCCACTGTCTCAGTGGGTGGGTGCACCCCTCGTGGTCCTGACTTCGTTGTTCATGTTCTCCCTCCTTCTGCTCCTCATTAGGACCTTGGGAGCTCAGTCCAATGCTCCAGTGTGGGTCTCTGTCTCTATCTCCATCCATTGCCAGTTGAAGGTTCTATGGTGATATGCAAGATATTCATCATTATGGCTATAGGATAGGTTCATTTCAGGTTCCCTATCCTCAGGTGCCCCAAGGAACTAACTGGGGACATTGCCCTGGGCATCTGGTAGCCACTCCAAGTTCAAGTCTCTTGCCAACCCTTAGGTGGCTCCCTTAACTAAGATATGAGTTTCCCTGCTCCCCTATCCAACCTTTCTATATCCCCAATCATCCCATTTCCCCAAGTTCCCCTCATCCTCTCCTTCACACTTTTCTCTCTCCATCTCCCCTTACCCCCACCCCACCCCACCCCCAAGATTCCAATTTTTTGCCCGGCAATCTTGTCTATTTCCCATAGCCAGGAGGATAACTATATGTTTTTCCTTGGGTTTGCCCTCTTGTTTAGCTTCTTTAGGACCACAAATTATAGACTCAGTGGCCCCCTATCCATGGCTAGAAACCAATTATGAGTGAGTACATCCCATGATCTTCTTTTTGGGGTCTGGTTTACCTCACTCAGGATAGTATTTTCTATTTCCATCCCAAGAAACTAGACGTTAAAATGATAATTAACCCAATTAAAAAATGGGGCACTGAACTGAACAGAGAATTCTCAACAGAAGAAGTTCAAATGGCCAAAAGATACTTAAGGTCATGCTCAACCTCCTTAGTGATCAGAGAAATGCAAATCAAAACAACTTTGAGATATCATCTTACACCTGTCAGAATGGCTAAAATCAAAAACACCAAAGATAGCCTTTGCTGGAGAGGTTGTGGAGAAATGGGTACCCTCATCCATTGCTGGTGGGACTGCAAACTTGTGCAACCACTTTGGAAATCAGTGTGGCGGTTTCTCAGAAAAATTGGGATCAACCTACCCCTGGACCCAGCAATACCACTCTTGGGAATATACCTAAGAGATGCCCTAGCATATAACAAAAGCATTTGTTCAACTATGTTCATAGCAGCATTATTTGTAATAGTGAGAACCTGGAAGCATCCTAGGTGTCCTTCAATGGAAGAATGGATGAAGAAAGTGTTGAATATATACACATTAGAGTACTACTCTGTGGTAAAAAACAATGACTTCTCGAATTTTGTGCTAATTTTTTAGGAGAAATTAATAGCAACTATCCCCAAAGTGGTAGACTTAACCTCATAAAGAGAATTTCTTGGATTCTTCCTAGAATTGTACGTGATGCTCCAATAACTGGAGCACGTACATTTTATACTGATGCAAATAAATCAGGGAAAGCAGGTTACAAGTCAGATGAATTGAGTAAGGTGGAACAAAGCCCTTATAATTCTGTCCAGAAGGCAGAATTATATGCCATTCTTATGGTGCTAAGGGATTTTAAAGAACCTCTTAATATAGTTACAGATTCACAATATGCAGAGAGACTTATCTTGCATATTTAAACCGCTGAATTTATACCAGATGACACAGAGTTGACTTCATTGTTTATCCAGGTACAAGACATAGTCAGGAACAAGCTTTGTCCGATGTACATAACACACATCCGGTCCCATACATGTCTGCCTGGTCCTCTAGCACAAGGCAACGCTGAGATTGATCAATTATTGATTGGAAGCGTATTGCAGGCCTCAGAATTTCATAAAAAGCATCATGTCAATAGTAAAGGCCTAAAGAAAAAATTTTCCATTACATGGGAACAAGCTAAGGACATTATAAAGAGATGTCCTACTTGTTCTTTCTATAATCAAACACTGTTGCCTGCAGGGAGTAACCCAAAGGGTACTAAGAGAAATGAAATCTGGCAGATGGATGTGTTCCACTTTATGGAATTTGGTAAATTAAAATATGTACACCACACCATAGACATGTATTCAGGTTTTCACTTGGCTACTGCCCTGAGCTCAGAAACGGCTGATTCAGTAATCACACATCTATTGGAAGTTATGGCCATCATGGGAATACGTGCACAAATAAGGACAGACAATGGTCCAGCATATGTATCTAAGAAAATGAAATGCTTTTTTGCTTATTATAATATAAAACACATTACAGGTATAACACATAATCCCACAGGTCAGGCAGTTATAGAAAGATCAAATCGTACTATAAAGGATATGCTGAACAAACAGAAAGGGACAGAAAATACCCACAGAAATAGATTACATAATGCTTTATTGACCTTGAATTTTCTTAACACTAATGAGAAAGGAACAACAGCGGCAGAAAGACATTGGATAATGGAAAAGTCTGCTGAACTAAATCAACCGATTTATTTCAAAGATGTGCTGACCTCTCAGTGGAAGCCAGGAGATGTGCTACGTTGGGGAAGGGGTTTTGCTCTTGTTTCCACAGGAGAAGAAAAATTGTGGATACCATCAAAATTAATAAAGGTTCGATCTGAAGAGTAAAAACCTCTTGGAAAGGAGAAATGACAACTCATCCACAATGATGATATTCATACAGGTGGTAAGAAAAACATATAGAATGGGGGCAGGGTTCTGTTCTTATCTCCACAGGAAAACACTCATCTTTGAAAAATTCAAGGGACCCTTAATATTTGGATACTGACAGATGGAAAAATACCTGCCCAATAGGAACTATCAAGAAACCTGAATAGGTTGTGTAAGTAAAATATACTAAACCATATTTCTAAATTTATAGAGTTGGTTTTGAAGCTGGACTCTGGCTCAGTCCCTCTCCAATTCCAAGCCTGTTGGTAAGAGAAAAACCCAGAGATTCTGGAGTTTCTGTCTCATGGCAAGAGCCATGATAGGGGACGGAAAGAAGTATGAGTTAGGAAAACATCTTTCCTTTTCTTCATATCTATCATACTTTTCATTGAATATATCTATCATGCCTTTCATTAAATATATATATATATATATATATATATATATATATATATATATATATATGTCTATATGATTAATGTTTAAGTTTTTTACAAAGTTTTTTCCTGAAGTTACATTTGAAGTTTCCAGGAAGAAGATGGGCTCCCATAACAACAACTCCACCTGGTTGATATGACGTCATGATATCAAACTTATAGCACTACTACAATACCTGTTTTGGGTACCAGCTGCACAAGACAGTTCCAACTTGGTTAGCTGAAACGGTGCACATCTTATACAACATTCTGGCCAGACCTGCACAAAATACTCAGAGACTATTTGCAATTTTAAAAGACATTGATCTTGAAATTTAACCATCATTTCATTTTCACAGGATCCCCCAGAAAGAACGTCACCCCCATGACAGCTGGAAGTAACTCTAGAGGACAACGTCCCCTCTCCCAGTAAAGTTTACCCTTGGGTTTAGGGACATCATTTAGGGGTTGATTATAATTGGTATACAGTTGAGGGTTGGGGAAGGAATTTCATAAGCTCAGGGATCATTTGAAAAAAAAAGAGGGATAATGGGATGATGGGATAATAGATTGGTACTTGTTGGTACTTGTGAGTTATTGTTTTGAGACAAATATATTGGTATCAATTCTTATATATTGATACAAATTTAAATTATATTGACTAGATACTCCTTGGGCTCCCTGCAGGGGCTCTACACCCTGCATACTGCCTCTCTCTTCTTGTCCCACCCAGCTTGCATCCAGAACCCTTCTTCCTTCTGCCCCCTTTCCTCTTTGGGCACATAACACCATCCAGCTCAGTCTGTCTGGCGCTGGGGGAAAATCCTCAGGGCAAGTAGGCAGGCGAGACTTCCTTTGTTTCTCCAGCCTGCCTGCACCAAGCAAGGTAAGGCCTTTGTTTACAAACTACCCAACCTGCACGGAGATCTGGTCTAGGCACCAGGAGAGACAGCAGTGGGGTGAGTTTGTGACCTGACCGGCGGCGGAAGCAGCCCTGGACAGGGAACTCTGAAGTTCCTTATCCCCCACCCTATACTCCCTGGGCTCCCTGCAGGGGCTCTACACACTGCATACTGCCTCTCTCTTCTTGTCCCACCCAGTTTGCATCCAGAACCCTTCTTCCTTCTGCCCCCTTTCCTCTTTGGGCACATAACACCATCCAGCTCAGTCTGTCTGGCGCTGGGGGCAAATCCTCAGGGCAAGTAGGCAGGCGAGACTTCCTTTGTTTCTCCAGCCTGCCTGCACCAAGCAAGGTAAGGCCTTTGTTTACAAACTACCCAACCTGCACGGAGATCTGATCTAGGCACCAGGAGAGACAGCAGCGGGGTGAGTTTGTGACCAGCGGCGGCGGAAGCAGCCCCAGACAGGGAATTCTGAAGTTCCTCATCCCCCACCCTATACTCCCTGGGCTCCCTGCAGGGGCTCTACACCCTGCATACTGCCTCTCTCTTCTTGTCCCACCCAGTTTGCATCCAGAACCTTTCTTCCTTCTGCCCCCTTTCCTCTTTGGGCACATAACACCATCCAGCCCAGTCTGTCTGGCGCTGGGGGCAAATCCTCAGGGCAAGTAGGCAGGCGAGACTTCCTTTGTTTCTCCAGCCTGCCTGCACCAAGCAAGGTAAGGCCTTTGTTTACAAACTACCCAACCTGCACGGAGATCTGATCTAGGCACCAGGAGAGACAGCAGCGGGGTGAGTTTGTGACCTGACTGGCGGCGGTGGAAGCAGCCCTGGACAGGGATCTCTGAAGTTCCTCATCCCCCACCCTATACTCCCTGGGATCCCTGCAGGGGCTCTACACCCTGCATACTGCCTCTCTCTTCTTGTCCCACCCAGCTTGCATCCAGAACCCTTCTTCCTTCTGCCCCCTTTCCTCTTTGGGCACATAACACCATCCAGCCCAGTCAGGCTGGCGCTGGGGGCAAATCCTCAGGGCAAGTAGGCAGGCAAGACTTCCTTTGTCTCTCCAGCCTGCCTGCACCAAGCAAGGTAAGGCCTTTGTTTACAAACTACCCAACCTGCACGGAGATCTGATCTAGGCACCAGGAGAGACAGCAGTGGGGTGAGTTTGTGACCTGACCGGCGGCGGAAGCAGCCCCAGACAGGGAACTCTGAAGTTCCTCATCCCCCACCCTATACTCCCTGGGATCCCTGCAGGGGCTCTACACCCTGCATACTGCCTCTCTCTTCTTGTCCCACCCAGCTTGCATCCAGAACCCTTCTTCCTTCTGCCCCCTTTCCTCTTTGGGCACATAACACCATCCAGCCCAGTCTGTCTGGCGCTGGGGGCAAATCCTCAGGGCAAGTAGGCAGGCAAGACTTCCTTTGGTTCACTGGCCTGCCTGCACCAAGCACGGTAAGGCCTTTGTTTACGAACTACCCAACCTGCACGGAGATCTGATCTTGGCACCAGGAGAGCCATCAGTGGGAGAGCTAATCTGGGTACCAGGAGAGCCGTCTTTGGGCACGGAGATCTGATATTGGTACCAGGAGAGACATCACTGGAGCACCAGGAGAGCTATCACTGCAGGGTGCCATCACTGGGAAAGTACAACAGTAGGCAAGGAGACCTGATCCAGTAAAAGAAGATCCATAGGGGAGCATTTGGAGAAAGAGATGGGCAGGCGCCAATGCAAGAATTCACCCAACAATCTGAAAAACTATATGAAACCACCAGAACCCAGCGACCTCACAACAGGAGGACATGAACACCTTAATCATGAAGAAGTAGATAAAATTGACTTTATGAAAGTGATTGATGCCCTTAAACAGCATGTAAAAAATGCCCTTATAGAAATGGATGAGAAGTATAACAGAAAGTTTGAAGAATTGAATAAATCAGTGAATGATACCCTAGGAAACCAAGGAAAAACAATCAAACAAATAATGGAAACAGTTCAAGACTTAAAAACTGAAATGGAGGCAAAGAAGAAAACACAAACAGAAGGCCAGCTGGACAGGGAAAATCTAGGTAAACAAATAGAGACTACAGAAGCAAGCATAACCAACAGAATACAAGAGATAGAAGAAAGAATCTCAGATTCTGAAGATACCATAGAGAAAATAAACACGCTGATCAAAGAAAATAGCAAGGCCAACAAATTCTCATCACAAAACATTCAGGAAATATGGGACACAATAAAAAGACCAAACCTAAGAATAATAGGAATAGAAGAAGGAGAAGAAGCGCAGGTCAACGGTCCAGAAAATATATTTAATAAAATTATAGAAGAAAACTTTCGCAACCTAAAGAAAGATATACCTATGAAGGTTCAAGAAGCATACAGAACACCGAATAGGCTGGATCAAAAAAAAAACATCCTCTCGCCATATAATAATCAAAACACAAAGCATACAGAATAAAGAAAGAATACTAAGAGCAGCAAAGGAAAAAGGCCAAGTTACTTATAAAGGTAAACCTATCAGACTTACACCTGACTTCTCTATGGAAACCATGAAAGCCAGAAGGTCCTGGATAGATGTACTGCAGAAACTAAGAGACCATGGATGCAAGCGCAGACTACTATACCCAGCCAAGCTTTCATTCACTATAAATGGAGAAAACAAAATTTTCCAGGATAAAAACAAATTTAAACAATACGTAACCACAAATCCAGCCTTACAGAAAGTAATAGAAGGAAAATCACTAATCAAGGAGTCCAACAATGACCAAAGTAACTCAGACATCTAGAGATCCTTTACCAGCACATCTCAAAGAAGGGAAACACACAAAATCTACTACTAAAAAAAATGACCGGAGTTAACAACCACTGGTCATTAATATCACTTAATGTCAATGGACTCAACTGACCTATAAAAAGGCACAGACTAAGAGATTGGATACGAAAACAGGATCCAACATTCTGCTGTTTACAAGAAACACACCTCAACCACAAAGACAGGCACCTACTCAGAGTAAAGGGCTGGGATAAGGCTTATCAAGTAAATGGACCTAGGAAACAAGCAGGTGTGGCCATACTAATTTCTAACAAAGTTGATTTCAAACTTAAATCAATCAGAAGAGATGGAGAGGGACACTTTCTACTCATAACAGGAACAATTCATCAGGATGAAGTCTCAATCCTGAATATCTATGTCCCTAATATAAAAGCACCCACGTACATAAAAGAAACATTGTTAAAACTCAAGGCAGCCATCAAACCGCACACATTAATAGTAGGAGACTTTAACACTCCTCTCTCACCAATGGACAGGTCAATTAGACAGAAACCTAACAGAGAAATAAGAGGATTAATGGAGGTAATGAATCAAATGGACTTAACAGACATCTATAGAATATTCCACCCAAATAGGAAAGAATATACCTTCTTCTCTGCAGCTCATGGAACCTTCTCTAAAATCGACCACATACTCGGTAACAAAGCAAACATTCACAGTTACAAAAAATTATTAATAACCACCTGTATCTTATCAGATCACCACGGATTAAAGCTAGAATTCAGCAACAATGCTACCCCCAGAAAGCCTACAAACTCATGGAAAATGAATAGTCAACTACTGAACCATACCTGGATTAAGGAAGAAATAAAGAAAGAAATTAAAGTCTTCCTTGAAGACAATGAAAGTAAAGAAACAACATACTCAAACCTATGGGACACTATGAAAGCAGTCCTGAGAGGAAAGTTCATAGCACTAAGTGCCCACTTAAAGAAAACAGAGAAAGCACACATTGGAGACTTAACAGCCCACCTGAAAGCTCTAGAAAAAAAAGAAGCAGACTCAACTAGAAGGGGTAGAAGACTGGAAATAATCAAACTGAGGGCTGAAATCAACAAAATAGAAACAGAGAAAACAATTGAAAGAATCAATAAATCAAAAAGCTGGTTCCTGGAGAAAATCAACAAGATTGATAAACCCCTATCCAAACTAATCAAACGGCAGAGAGAGAATTTGCAAATTAATAAGATCAGAAATGAAAAGGGAGACATAACCACAGACACAGAGGAAATTCAGAGAATCATTAGATCGTACTACAAAAGCCTGTATGCCACAAAACTGGAAAATGTAAAAGAAATGGACACTTTTTTAGATAAATACCATATACCAAAGTTAAACCAGAACCAGGTGAACAACCTAAATAGACCTGTTAGTCGTGAAGAATTAGAAGTGGTTATCAAAAACCTCCCTTCCAAAAAAAGTCCAGGACCAGATGGTTTCAATGCGGAATTCTACCAGAACTTCCAAGAAGACCTAATACCTATACTCCTTAAGGTATTTCACAATATAGAAACAGAAGAATCATTGCCAAATTCCTTTTATGAAGCTACAGTAACTCTGATACCAAAACCACACAAAGACCCAACCAAGAAAGAAAATTACAGGCCAATCTCACTCATGAACATCGACGCAAAAATCCTCAACAAAATTCTGGAAACCAAATCCAAGAACACATTAGAAAAATTATCCATTATGACCAAGTAGGCTTCATACCAGAGATGCAGGGCTGGTTTAACATACGCAAATCTATCAAGGTAATCCATCATATAAATAAACTGAAAGAAAAAAACCATATGATCGTTTCATTAGATGCTGAAAAAGCATTTGACAAAATTCAACATCCCTTTATGATAAAAGTCTTGGAGAGATTAGGGATACAAGGGTCATACCTAAATTTAATTAAAGCTATATACAGCAAGCCGACAGCTAATATCAAATTAAATGGAGAGAAACTTAGAGCCATCCCACTAAAATCAGGAACACGCCAAGGCTGTGCACTCTCTCCATACCTCTTCAATATAGTTCTCGAAGTTTTAGCAATAGCAATAAGACAACATAAGGGGATAAAGGGGATTCAAATTGGAAAGGAAGAAGTTAAACTTGCATTATTTGCAGATGATATGATAGCGTACATGAGCGACCCCAAAAACTCCACCAAAGAACTCCTACAGCTGATAAACGCCTTTAGTAATGTGGCAGGATACAAGATCAACTCCAAAAAATCAGTCTCCCTCTTATACACAAAGGATATGGAAGCAGAGAGGGAAATAAGAGAATCATCACCTTTCACGATAGCCACAAAAAGCATAAAATATCTTGGGGTAACTCTAACCAAGGAAGTGAAAGATCTATTTGACAAGAACTTTAAGGCATTGAAGAAAGAAATTGAAGAGGATACCAGAAAATGGAAGGATCTCCCTTGCTCCTGGATTGGGAGGATCAACATAGTAAAAATGGCAATTCTACCAAGGGCAATTTATAGATTCAATGCAATCCCCATTAAAATCCCATCAAAATTCTTCACAGATCTTGAGAGGACAATAATCAACTTTATATGGAGAAACAAAAAACCCAGGATAGCCAAAACAATCTTATACAATAAAGGAACTTCTGGAGGCATTACCATCCCTGACTTCAAACTCTATTACAGAGCTACAGTAATGAAAACAGCGTGGTACTGGCATAAAAACAGAGCAGTCGACAAATGGAATCGTATAGAAGACCCGGATTTTAACCCACAAACCTATGAACAACTAATTTTTGATAAGGGAGCTAAAAGTATACAATGAAAGAAAGAAAGCATCTTCAACAAATGGTGCTGGCACAATTGGATGTCAACCTGTAGAAGAATGAAAATAGACCCATATCTATCACCATGCACAAAACTCAAGTCCAAATGGATCAAAGACCTCAATATCAATCTGAACACACTGAACCTGATAGAAGAGAAAATGGGAAGTACCCTACAACATATGGGCACAGGAGATCGCTTCCTATGTATAACCCCAGCAGCACAGACATTATGGGCAACATTGAATAAATGGGACCTCCTGAAACTGAGAAGCTTCTGTAAAGCAAAGGACACTGTCATTAAGACAAAAAGGCAGCCTACTGACTGGGAGAAGATCTTCACCAACCCCGCTACAGACAAAGGTCTGATCTCCAAAATATATAAAGAACTCAAGAAACTAGACTTTAAAAGGATAATTAACCCAATTAAAAAATGGGGCACTGAACTGAACAGAGAATTCTCATCAGAAGAAGTTAAAATGGCCAAAAGATACTTAAGGTCATGCTCAACCTCCTTAGCGATCAGAGAAATACAAATCAAAACAACTTTGAGATATCATCTTACATCTGTCAGAATGGCTAAAATCAAAAACACCAAGGATAGCCTTTGCTGGAGAGGTTGTGGAGAAAGGGGTACCCTCATCCATTGCTGGTGGGACTGCAAACTTGTGCAACCACTTTGGAAATCAGTGTGGTGGTTTCTCAGAAAAATTGGGATCAACCTACCCCTGGACCCAGCAATAGCACTCTTGGGAATATACCCAAGAGATGCCCTAGCATATGACAAAAGCATTTGTCCAACTATGTTCATAGCAGCATAATTTGTAATAGCCAGAACCTGGAAGCAACCTAGATGCCCTTCAATAGAAGAATGGATGAAGAAAGTGTGGAATATATATACATTAGAGTACTACTCTGCGGTAAAAAACAATGATTTCTCGAATTTTGCATGCAAATGGATGGAAATAGAAAATACGATCCTGAGTGAGGTAACCCAGACCCAAAAAGAAGATCATGGGATGTACTCACTCATAATTGGTTTCTAGCCATGGATAGGGGCCACTGAGTCTATAATTTGTGATCCTAAAGAAGCTAAACAAGAGGGTAAACCCAAGGAAAAACATATAGATATCCTCCCAGCTATGGGAAATAGACAAGATTGATGGGCAAAAAATGGGAATCTTGGGGGGTGGGGTGGGATGGGGATGAGGGGAGATGGGGAGAGAAAAGTGTGAAGGAGAGGATGAGGGGAACTGGGGGAATCAGGGTGATTGGGGGTAAAGGAAGGTTGGATGGGGGAGCAGGGAAACTCATACCTTAGTTAAGGGAGCCACCTAAGGGTTGGCAAGAGACTTGAACTTGGAATGGCTACCAGAAGCCCAGGGCAATGTCCCCAGTTAGTTCATTGGGGCACCTGAGGATAGGGAACCTGAAATGAACCTATCCTATAATCATACTGATGAATATCTTGCATATCGCCATAGAACCTGCATCTAGCGATGGATGGAGATAGAGACAGAGACCCACACTGGAGCACCGGACCGAGCTCCCAAGGTTATAATGAGGAGCAGAAGGAGAGAGAACATGAACAAGGAAGTCAGGACCATGAGGGGTGCACCCAACCACTGAGACAGTGGGGCCGATCTATTGGGAGCTCACCAAGGCCAGCTGGACTGCTACTGAAAAAAACATGGGATAAAACCGGACTCTCTGAATGTGGTGGACAATGTGAGCTGATGAGAGGCCAAGGAGAATGGCACAGGAACTTTCATCTGGCGATGGATCGAGAGAGAGACAGAGACCCAATTTGGAGCAACCGTCTGAGCTCTTAAGGTCCAAATGAGGAGCAGAAGGAAGGAGAACATGAGCAAGGAAATCAGGACCACGAGGCGTGCACCCACCCACTGTGACAGTGGAACTGATCTATTGGGAGCTCTCCAAGGCCAGCTGGACTGGGACTGAATAAGCATGGGTTGAAACTGGACTCTCTGAACAAGGTGGACAATGAAGGCTGATGAGAAGCCAAGGACAATGGCACTAGGTTTCGATCCTAATACATGAACTGGCTTTGTGGGAGCGTAGCCTGTTTGGATGCTCACCTTCCTGGACCTAGATAGAAGTGGGAGGACCTTGGTCTTCCTGTAGAGCAGGGAATTTGGACTGCTCTTCAGTATCGAGAGGGAGGGGGAGTGGACTGGGGGGAGGAGAAGTGGAGTGGGGATAGGGGGAGGGGAGCGGGGGGGAGGGGGCAATATGTGGGAGGAGGGGGAGGGAAATGGGAAATGGGGAGCAGTTGGAAATTTTAAGTAAAAAAGAATTAAAAAATGAAAAAAAAATAAATTATATTGACTATTTTATACATGCATGCTTCTACCTCTGTTTAAAAACATTTTTTATGTATTGACATATATTGTATTGATATATATATTGTGTATATTTACCATTTTGCAGTGTACATTTCTACCTCTGATTAAGATACATATTGTTTGTGTATTGATATATATTTACCATACTGTAATGTATATTTGTACATTGTTTATATTTGGAGGTCATTGTCCTCATTTGTTTCACAGTCGTTTATTGTCTTAGTCTTTAAGTTAGATAGGTATTGAGAATTATATAGATCAATAGTATTCTAAGTTTGTCATTTATAATTAGACTAATCAGGTTCTTTAGATACATAGAGATTATACTCAGTATAGATAGTTAATCTTCAACCTCTTCAAAGAGCTGTAGAAAATGGCCTTTAATCTAACTCAGAGTTTTGTGGTAGTGAGAAACAATTGCTCCTGGCAACAATGCTCTATTCCCGAAAGAATGTTGAGCACCAAAGACACTCCACCTGGAGCCTTTCTTCTTGGCTGAACTGGCCTTTGGGCAAAGAAATGCCCATACCTCAAACACTGACAGAAATACAGAGTGTCTGTTAATGGAAAAAACAGGACTGTCATATCCTACCAAGACAGGGTAAGATAGTTTTGACAAGTTTCTTGCCTTTGAAATTGGTATGTCAGTTATGTTAGGCCTTAGCCAAAGTTGGTTGCTCCAGTGCTGCAAACGTGACCTTGGGTGATTGCCCAGGTAGCTAGTTGTCTCTGTGATTTGTTGCATGTTTTGGAAGTTGTTTGATTGCACTTCCTAATTACTCAGGTAACATTATTTTCCTTCTCAGATCTTCAATGGGGTTGAAGACTATATAAATGTAGTTACTTTCCACTCATGACTTGGCCAAGCTATTTATTATACAAGACCCAAGCTAGTTAGAATAGGATATTTGTACTTATTGTATATAATTTCTTGCTTTTTTTTTTTTTTTTTTTTTTTTTGGTTTTTCGAGACAGGGTTTCTCTGTGGCTTTGGAGCCTGTCCTGGAACTAGCTCTGTAGACCAGGCTGGTCTAGAACTCACAAAGATCCGCCTGCCTCTGCCTCCCGAGTGCTGGGATTAAAGGCGTGCGCCACCATCGCCCGGCTTATTGTATATAATTTCATAGTAGGTTTAGAACTCTCTTACTTAAACAAAAGGGGGAGGTGTTGCGGGAGGTCCTTCCACTCCTCCAGCCAATAGCTGCTGAGATACCAGCCCATTGGGGCGTGGTCTCTCTCCCTTTAAAAAAGCGGCTACTTCCCTCCTTGCTCTCTCTTGCTTCTGGCAACTAGACTCCCTTCCTGATTGCATAGAGGGCTGTTGTCTGGGAGGGTGATCTGTAAGTTTTTCCCCTTTAAATAAATAACCATTATATTAATCATAATTCCAAACTAGCATGGGATTGTTTGTGACTTACATCTTCGCCTTCAACCTTCTGGGCACATTTGCATTCTTTCAAAGGTAGTTCCTTATTTACCAGTGCTAGAGCTCTATGGCCTGACCTGTGTACCCAGTAATTAAACTGTCCTCATCTGGTTCAGATGTAGTAGTTAGATTTCTAGTTTAGTCTCCTGTGCATGTGTTACTGACTCACTTACCTTTTTACAGACCCTCACAGACCTGAATTTCAAAGTGAAACTTCTTCTTCTAAGGCTTTAACTGTTGCCATAATTATTGTAGTAGATAAGCATACAAAAATATAACTGTTAGTAAAAGTGCAAATTCCAATGGAAAGCTCAATGGCTTCAGTATGTCTATTCTAATTTTATAGGAATGCTTTGAGATGCATAGAGTTTCGTTCTGGCTTACTGACATTATAATATATTTTTATTTTTAAGGTCTTTACAATAAAGTTGTAATTTAAAGCTTATACTGCATACAATTGTACATTTATCACATTATTACACCTTCATTTTTAAAGCATAATAATATGTCTCTATAGGTTATGCTTTACCTTTTCACGTTTTGTTCATTACCTCCAATTATTTATTGCCTTTTTGAAAAGACTGAGAAATTTACTCAGTAAGTAAAAAGTTTTTCATACAAGCATGAATTCCTGCTTTCAGATCCCAAGCATCCATATTGATGAATAAAACTAAACTAAAAAAAATCAATAGTGAATTTAAAAATATTTGGAAATAAATTAATTCAAACCACAAAACTTGATAAAATTTATGATATACTATCAAATTAGTATTAAAAGGAAATTGTGTCGGGATAAATGTATTTACAAAAATGAAGAGTAAAAATAATTTTCTATTAATTTTTTTTAAGTCTGACTGTGAAAAGTCAAAATCTTAGACTAATAGGAGTAGAAGAAGGAGAAGAATATCAGCTTAAAGGCATAAAAACAAAGTTATAGAAAAATATTTTCCAAACCTAAAAGAAGGACATGTCATGATGATGCAAGAAGATTACAGAACATCAAATTGACTGACCCCAAAAGGTCACTCTATCACATAAACAAAACACTAAATATACAGAATAAAGACTATTACAAGCTGAAAATGAAAAAGGCCGAGTAATATATGAAGGCAGATCCATCAGCATAATACCCAAATTCTCAGTGGAGACTCTGAAAAACAGAAAGTCCTGTACAGACATTATGCAGACATTGAGAGACTGCAGATACCATCCCTGAATACTACACCCAGCAAAATTTTCAATCACCATATATGAAGAAAACAAATATATTCCATGAAAAACCAAATTTAAAGAATACCTATCCATATATCCAGCACTACAGAAAGAACTAGAAGAAAAACTCAAACCTGTAGATGGAAGTTTCTGTCCCACCCAGACCCACAATCACTTAGTTCCAAATAAACACACAGAAACATATATCAATTATAAACTGTTTTGTCTGTTGCATAGGTTTACTAATAACTATCTCTTACAACTCAAATTTACCCATAATTCTTATCTTTGTTTAGACATGGGGCTTGGTGCCTTTTCTCAGTGAGGCATTCTCATCTTACTTCCTCTGTGTCTGGCTAGTAACTTCGTCTCTGCCTTTTCTTTACAAGAATTCTCCTAGTATCGTTGTTCTGCCTATACTTCCTGCTTGGCTATTGGCTGATCAGTGATTTTTTTAAAACAATATAAGTGACAAATCTTTACAGTGTACAAAAGCATTATTCTATAGCATTTTCCCTTTTTGCTTTTCAAAACAAGGACGCTGAATCTAATTTCCATTGTTAGCTTTTTCCTGACCATTATCCATAACAACTTGTAATCTACACACTAAACAAAGACAAACATCTATAATCTATTTTTCAGGAATGTGAGTATAATTTTCTAGGCTACTTCCTGCTGAATGGGGGCACTGATAGTCTTATAGGAAACCAAAAAACAATTTGTATTATGGTCAAACTCTGACTGGAATATTCTGTGAGACTGGATCAAGTCAGCCAGAAGTCTTGATATAAAACTCAGAGGAAACTGCAACAGAAATGATATAAAACATGGGAACATCTGGGTCATCTCTTCCTATTATATATCTTTCAGGGCATCTTGCTTAATCAAACCTTATTTTTCTTAACACAGAATGAACCCACATCCTCTCCTTTCCTGTAGAAACAAAATCTAAACCCCTTCTTCAAAGTAACATAACTTTTGACTTAAATTTTGAAATCAAGGCATTTTCAAAATATATAAATTGAATTAATCCAGCAGCATTTACAACAAAATGTCTCAATCTCAGAATCACGGCTTCATACCTCATGTTGGGTAGCACCAACCCATAAAATCACATGCAATAGATAATTCCACAATTGTAAATACCAATGAAAGGAAACATACACTACCACAAAAAAAACAAATCATAGAAATTAACAATCACTAGTCATTAATATCCCTTAATATCAATGTACGCAATCTGCCTATAATAAGACACAGGCTGACAGAATGGATATGAAAACAGGAGCCGTCTTTCTGCTGGATGCAAGGAACATACCTTAACTTCAAATATATACATTACCTCAGAGTAATGGGTTGAGAAAAGATCTTTCAATCAAATTGTTCTAAACCACAAGCTGGTGTAGCTATCTTAATATCTAGCAAAATAAATATCAAACTGAAATTAAGTAAAAGATATGGAAAAGGCATTTTATACTAATCACAAGAAATACCCATTAAGATGAAGTCTCAGTTCTGAATTTTTATGCCATAAATATAAGTGTACCCATATTTGTAAAAAAATATTAAATTTTAAATCACACATCATCCCCACACACTAATAGTAGGAGAATTCAACACCCTACTTTCACTACTGGACATGTCTTCTAGAAGAAACATAAGAGAGAAATAAGGGAACAAACAAATGCCATGTCTTAAATAGACTTAACATCTTAGGAACAATTCAAGCAAACACAAAAGACTATATCTTCTTCTCAGCACCCCCATGGAAACTTCTCAAAAATTGACCATGTAATTGGTAACAAAACAAACCTCAACAGATAAAAAAAAAGTTGAATTAACCCTTGTAATTTTGTTGGATCACCATGGCTTAAAGTTAGAGTTAAACAACACAAATTACAGAGAGCCTACAAACTAGTGGAAAGAGAATGACACTCAATCTAATCATGCCTGGGTAAAGGAAGAAATAAAGAAAGAAATTAAAGTTTTTCTAGAATTCAATGAAAATGAATCCAGAACATCCAAAACTTATGGGACACTATGAAAGCAATGTTAAGAGGCAAGTTTATATTACAAAGTGCCTACTAGAGATTGGAGAAATCTCCAAGAAGAAACTTAACAGCACACCTGAAAGCTCTAGAACAAAAAGAAAGAACTCATCCAGGAGAAGTAGATGCCAGAAAATAATTAAATTGAGGGCTGAAATCAATAAAATAGAAACAAAGAGAATTATAAAAAGAATCAGCAAAACAAAGAGTTGGTTCTTTAAAAAAAGCAATATAGATTAACCCTTATCCAAATTAACCAAATTACAGTCAGAAATTTCAAATTAACAAAATTATTAATGGAAAGGGGTATATAACAACATACACTGGTGAAATTCAGAGAATTTTTAGGTCAAACTTCAAAAAACTCTATTTAGCATAATTGGAAAATCTAAAAGGCATAGACAATTTTCTGCACAGATACTACATGCCAAAATTAAATCAAGACCAGATAAACAATTTAAATAGGCCTATAATCCCAAAGGAAAAAGAAGCAAGTAGTCATTAAAAATCTCCCAACAACAGCAGCAACAACAAAAACAACAAATTCCTATGGCCAGATAGTTTCAATGCAGGATACTACCAGTATTAGAAGAGCTAATACAAATACCCCTCAAATTGTTCCATACAGTAGAAACAGAAGGAACATTGCTGAACTCTTTTTATGAGGCTAAAGTTATGCTGATACCCAGACTACACAAAGACAAAACATAAAAAGAGAATGAGAGTACAATTTCCCTCATGAACAATGATGCATATATACTCAATAATATACTGGCAAACTGACTCCAAGAACATGTCAAAAAAATCATCCAATATTGTCAAGTAGGCTTCATCCCAGAGATGCAGAGATGGTTCAACAAATGAAAATCATTCAATGTAATGGTCCATATAAGCAAACTGAAAAAAAAAAAAAACATGGTCATCTCATGAGATGCTGAAAAACCCCTTTACAAAATCCAACTCCCCTCCATGATACAGGACTTGGAGAGATGAGGGATAAAAAGAACATAAATAAACACAATAAAAATAATGTAATTCAAACTGAGAGACAAAATCAAATTAAAGAGAGAGAAACAAATTTATTCCACTGATATGGCATGATATGATATGATAGTATATATAAATGACCCAAATAATTCTACTAGGTTAACCCCTACAGCTATTAAAACTGCTTCAGTAATGTGGCAGGATACAAGATTAACTAAAAAATAATCAGAAGACCTCCTATATACAAACGATAATCATGCTGAGAAAGAAATCAGAGAAACATCACCCTTTGTAATAGGCACAAATAATATAAAATACCTTGGAGTTACTCTAAGCAAACAAGTGAAAGACCTGAATGACAAGAACTTTAAGACTTTGAAGAAAGAGACTGAAAAAGATATTAGAAAAAGGAAAGATCTCCCATGATCTTGGGTAGGTAGGATCAACATAGTAAAAATGATAATCTTACCAAAATCAATCTACAGATTTAAGCCATTCCCATCAAAATTCCAACACAATTCTCCAGAGCCCTCGAAAGAAAAATTTCAACTTCACATGGAAAAACAAAAAACGCAGGATATCTAAAGCAATCCTGTACAATAAAGGAAATTCCAAAGGCATCACCATCCCCACCTTCAAGCTCTACTATAGAGCTACAATAATAAATACTTCTGGGTATTGCATAAAAACAGACATGGGGATCAACAGAAATAAATCGAAGATCCTGACATTAATCCATACATCTATGAGCACCTGATATTTGACAAAGAAGCCAAAATTGTACAACACAAAAAAGAAAGCATATTCAACAAATGGTACTGGCATAACTGGATGTCTCCATGTAGAATAATAAAAATAGATCCAAATTTATTGCTATGCACTAAACTGAAGCCTAAGTTGATCAAAGACCCATACATAAATCTAGTTATACCAAACCTGACAGAAGAAAAAGTTGCAGGCACCATTACATGAATCCATGAAAGCCTGAATAAATAGATAACAAAGATTTATTAGGTAACACTTAGGAATAACAACAATGGAGACAGCTTCCTTGGTCTTTTATTTTGACTTGGGGTCAACATATGCAGTGACCCAATCTCTGACTACCACACAAGTAAGTAAAAGAGCTCACTTTTCTTCCCTTATAAGAGATCATTTATGCTCACAGATGCCACACTCTAAGGTGGTAGCCCAAAACTATTGACAGAATAAAATTCCACAACAGAATTTAAGAAATGACCTTGAACACACTGGCACAGGAAGCAACTTCCTAAATATAAATCAAGTAGCACAGATACTGAGACCTATTTGGATTCCAAGATTCTGGAGTAATGATACTCACATCCACACCTGTGTCTATCAAACCAAAATTGCAATGCCATTTATACACACTTATACTGCAGGAGCTACTTCCCCTCCTTCAGTCAATAGCCTTTAATATACAAGCCCACTAGGTTGTCATCTTTTGCCTTAAAAAGTAGTGGTAGGGGGGCCAGGTGGTGATGGTACACGGCTTTAATCCCAGCACTTGGGAGGCAGAGGCAGGCAGATCTCTGTGAGTTCGAGACCAGCCTGGTCTACAAGAGCCAGTTACAGGACAGGATCCAAAACCACAGAGAAACCCTGTCTCGAAAAACCAAAAAAAAAAAAAAAAAGGTAGTGGTAGCCCTGCTCTTGCTCTCTTTTGACTTCTGCTTCCAGCTGCTAGACTCTGTTCCTGTTTCCTCAGAGGGTTGTTTTCTAGGACAGTGATCTGTAAGTTTTCCCTTTAAACAAATAACCCTTCTATTAATCATAATTCCAAACTGGTGTAGGATCATTTGTGACTTTTGCTTTCAGTCTTAGATTTTGTCTTTGATCATTTATAGAAGTCTGCCAGAATATATGTTTCCTATTTTGACTTATCCTCCATGTTTATGTCATTATCTAGATATCATGATCTTTTACAGAAGGATCTGGATTTTTCAATTTTCCTGGTTAGACATGTCCTCCATAGATACGGACTCAATTTTGTCTGTCAACTTAATGTTACCCTTTTCAATAGTATTAATTTTTTCAGGTAACTTTTGATTTTTGATGGTATTATTTCTGTCAACTAGTTGTTCATTATTAGTCTGTAAAGACTGTATCATTCCTAAAAGTGCCACATTCTTGCTTAATGATAGAATATGAATAAAAACCCAGTCCCAATTTCCAATAAATTGAAGTATCACCATAACCATATAAGTCTCGCCAAATACAATCCATTCTATTAGCAAAAAACTTACTAAAATTTCTAATATTAATGTAATCTGCCATATTGATTTATTAATTACCTGTTATGAGATCTGGTAAATTGTATTATGTGTAATCATCTTTGTTGTCCAGCAGATGTTGTAGTTACAGTCACAGTGGTGACAGGAACGGTATTGAGACACTTTAGTTTCACACCTTGGTACTGGTTAAATACCGAGAAATATGCTTTTCTTGACAAATTAAAAGAAATTAAATAAATTCCATACACAGAGTAAGAAACCCTTACTCATGGTCAGGGAGCACAAACTGGAAGCTGCAGAAGTCACCACATGGCAAAGAACCATGCAAGGAATTACACCAGGTAATGCAGCAGTCATGCATGCACTTGGAAAATTTTCCAGTTGTTGTATGCATTCAGCTCTGTTGTGGCAGGGGTTCTACAAAAAGTCACTTGGGTAAAAGCAAGTCAAGCAGGCAGGGTTGAGAGAATTTCTGGGCCTTGTGCTGTCTAGGCTTTTCGGCGTTCCACCTGGTAGACATGGAATCCGAATCTACATGGACACCAGATGAAAAAGGATGCTTAAAAGAAATACTTCACTAGCTGAGAATTGAGAACAATAGATGGTTATTTATTTAGGGGTAGACTTACAAATCAGAATTCTCTGCTGGAATGGAAAACTGAAACCAAATCCCGCAGCTGGAAAAGAGGCCAGATGCATGCTTTACATTGGCATATATGTTATAAGAGGCCACGCACCAGGGGACAGTTAACTTAAAAGCTTTTGGCTGTATGATTTCCCATAGCAGAAGGCTGATCTCCAAAGTATACAAAGAACTCAAGTAATTAAGGATCAAAATACTAAATAATCTAATAAAAATCTCGTACAGTTCTAAACAGAGAATTCACAATAGAAGAATTTCAAATGGTAGAAAGTCATTTAAGGAATTGCTCAAAACAACTCTGAGATAGCATCTTACACTTGTCAGAATGGCTAAGATCAAAAACACTGATGACAGATTATGCTACAGAGAATATAAAGACAACATTTTGGGAATCACTATGGCAGTTTCTCAGAAAATTGGAATCAATCTACCTCAAGACCGAGCAATACCACTCTTCAACCTTTATCCAAAGGAAGCTCAATCATACCCCAAGACACTTGCTCAATTATGCTCATAGAAACATTATTTGTAATATCCAGAACCTGGAAACAACCTAGATTACCCTCAACTGAAGACTAGATGAAGAAAATGTGGTACATTTATGCAATGGAATATTATTTAGCTATAAAAAACAGTGATAACATGAAATTTGCAGGCAAATAGATGGAACTAGAAAAATTTATCCTGAGTGAGGTAACTCAATCCCAGAAAGACAAAAACAGTATGTACTCACTCATAAGTGGATATTAGATATAAAGCAAATGATAACCTGGCTACAATATAAAGTCCCAGAGAAGCAAGGTAATAAAGAAGACCCTAAGAGAGATACATACATGGGTTGCTCTAGGAAGAGGAAATAGATGAGATATCCTGGGCCAACTGAGGGTGGGGTTAGACCAGATGGGACGGGGGATTGGAACATGAGTGATTGGGATGGTGTAGTTGGAGGCAGGACCAAGGAGGAAAGTAATAATTGAAGTATTTTGATAGAAGTGGCCGTTATGGGGTAAGTGAGAAATCTGGTGCCAGGGAACCTCCCAGGAACCCACAAGGAAGACTCCAGCTTAGATTCCTAGCAATAATGAACTCCCATGACCATATAATCAAATTGGTGACTACCCTAATTGTCATTATAGAGCCTTCATCCAGTAACTGATGGAAGCAAATGCTTAAATCCATAGGCAACCACTCAACTGAACCCTAAGATTACAGTTTGAGAGGGAAGAGAGATTAGCGGGAGTAGTGGGGGAACTGTGGTTGATATGTAAAGTGAAAAAATAAATAAAATGTAGTCTGAGAACTGAATCTAAAACTGAAAAATTCAAATCTATAAAAATTAACATGAAGTATGTGATTATAGCAATGAGGGAGACTGATAAAATAGTATTAAACTACTTTACTTTCTACATCTAATACAAAGTTTTACAAGATAATTTAATGACAATGTGTGAAAGCTTTTTTGGTTCATCCTTGATCAATTAAGAAAAAACAATAAACTAAACAAGTTAATACAATCCAGTAAACATTTGATGAGCAAAAAAAAATGTGCAATTACACTCAAACTAGAAGACTATATCACACATGAATCTACATTTCTTTCAAATTTTCACTATTGAACATCAAAATGTAAAATAGCTTTCTACATTTATGTGCTACATATTTCTAGGCCCTGAACTTAATGGACTAAAATTATGTAACTAGACAAAAAAGGGCTATTGATTTCCTGTGTTTACATTCAATCTATGGAAATGGTTAAAAAGAAAAAGAAACTAATCTTTTTAGTGGTGAAGTGTACGCACTCTTAAGGGGAATTATGAATATAGGAGTTTTAGTCTTAACTTGGCAACAAAATATTGATATGTTCAGTACTTTGAACAGATTAAACCTTTAATTTTATGAACAGAACATGATGATTTATAATGCTGTGGATAAGCTATCAAAATGTCTTAAGAGCAAATGGCTTTCAGAAAGACTGCCAAGAACTTGGCTCTTTTCCATATCTAAAGATCTTCTTCATTTGTAAGAGAAAGAAACCGATGGCATATCATTAGGCTTAGTTAAAACTCACATTTAAAGGCTGGAATGGAAAGTGTAGAATATTTTTCAGAGCTTAATGAAATCAGAGATTAGAATTAGAATCTGTCTCTGACATCTTTCAAGTTGAAATATCCAACCTACCAGCTGTTGAGTGTAACATGCTTGTCAACATCACATCTAATGATTCACTGATGATAGTTTTTATTGAGAAATCTCTCCATTAATTCTGGGTCCTCATTTTATCTTAATATCACAATCCATCTGAAAGAGACATCAAATATTGCCACTATTACTAGCACCCTATAATTGCGGGCTAGTATTTTCTAATTTTAAATACATAATGAGTAAGACAGAAAGCCATCCATGTAGCTGTCGGTTGATAATTCAGATATAGTTGTCACGGTAAAAGAGCAACATTTATAGAGTACAAATGTCAAATGAGTGTTATTTATTTTGCAAAAGAGAAATATAAGCCGAACTGATTTGTTTGGCTGTCATGTTGTATGCCATGCACAATTGCAACAAGAAGTAAAAAAAAAGACTACAGAAAATAGATTTGATGTACTTTTTAAAAATATAGTTATAATCATTGAATAAGAGTTTCACCATAGATTTTGAGACTTAATACCCTGAAGGCTCTTAAAGAATTGCTCAACATCCTTAGCCATTAGGGAAATGCAAAACAAAACAATGCTTAAATACCATCTTATCCCTGTCAGAATGGCTAAGATCAAAAACACTAATGACATCTTATGATGGAGAAGATGTTAGGTAAGAAGGGTAACACTCCTCCATTGCTAGTGGGAGTGCAAACTTGTACAGCCACTTTGGAAATCAGTATAATGTTTTCTCAGAAAATTGGGAATCAATCTACCTCAAGAACCAGTAATATCACTCTTTGGCATATACCCAAAGGATACACATTCATACCAAAAGGACATTTTCTCAACTATATTTAAAGCAGCATTATTCATAATAGCCAGAACACAGAAAAAAATGAGATATCTCTCAACTAAAGAATAGATAAAGGTTTTCACGAACTACCCAACCTGCACAGAGATCTGATCTCGGCACCAGGAGAGCCATCAGTGGGGTGAGTTTGTGACCCATGGCAGCAGCCCCGGACAGGGAACTCTGAAGTCCCTCATCCCCCACCCTATACTTTCTGGGCTTCCTGCAGGGACTCTACTCCCCGCATACTGCCTCTCTCTTCCTATCTCACCTAGCTTGCATGCAGAACCCTTCTTCCTTCTGCCCCCTTTCCTCTTTGGGCACATAACACCATCCAGCTCAGTCTGTCTGGGTGCTGGGGGCGAATCTTCAGGGCAAGTAGGCAGGCAAGACTTCCTTTGTTTCACTGGCCTGCCAGCACCAAGCAAGGTAGGCTCTTTGTTTACGAACTACACAACCTGCATGGAGATCTGATCTCGGCAGCAGGAGAGCCATCAGTGGGAGAGCTAATCTCAGCACCAGGAGAGCCATCATTGGGCATAGAGATCTGATATTGGTACCAGGAGAGACATCACTGGAGCACCAGGAGAGCAATCACTGGGGAGTGCCAACACTGGGAAGGTATATCAGTAGGCAAGGAGACCTGATCTGGTAAAAGAAGATCCATAGGGGAGCATTCAGAGGAAGAGATGGGCAGGGGCCAATGCAAGAATTCACCGAACAATCTGAAAAACAATATGAAACCACCAGAACCCAGAGACCTCACAACAGGAGGACATGAACACCGTAATCATGAAGAAGTAGAAAAAATTGAATTTATGAAAGTGATTGACGCCCTTAAACAGCATGCAAAAAATGCTCTTATAGAAATGGATGAGAAGTATAACAGAAAGTTTGAAGAATTGAGTAAATCAGTGAATGATACCCTAGGAAACCAAGGAAAAACAATCAAACAGATAATGGAAACAGTTCAAGACTTAAAAACTGAAATGGAGGCAAAGAAGAAAACATAAACAGAAGACCGGCTGGACAGGGAAAATCTGGGTAAACGAATAGAGACTACAGAATCAAGCATAACCAACAGAATACAAGAGATAGAAGAAAGAATCTCAGATTCTGAAGATACCATAGAGAAAATAAACACGCTGATCAAAGAAAACAGAAAGGCCAACAAATTCTCATCACAAAACATTCAGGAAATATGGGACACAATAAAAAGACCAAACCTAAGAATAATAGGAATAGAAGAAGGAGAAGTGCAGCTCAAAGGTCCAGAAAATATATTTAATAAAATTATAGAAGAAAACTTTCCCAACCTAAAGAAAGATATACCTATGAAGGTTCAAGAAGCATACAGAACACCGAATAGTCTGGATGAAAAAAAAAAACATCCCCTCGCCATATAATAATCAAAACACAAAACATACAGAATAAAGAAAGAATATTAAGAGCAGCAAAGGAAAAAGGCCAAGTTACTTATAAAGGTAAACCAATCAGACTTACACTTGACTTCTCTATGGAAACCATGAAAGCCAGAAGGTCCTGGATAGATGTACTGCAGAAACTTAGAGACCATGGATGTAAGCCCAAACTACTATACCCAGTCAAGCTTTCATTCACTATAAATGGAGAAAACAAAATTTTCCAGGATAAAAACAAATTTAAACAATATGTAGCCACAAATCCAGCCTTACAGAAAGTAATAGAAGGAAAATCACTAACCAAGGAGTCCAAAAATGACCACAATAACTCAGACATCTAGAGACCCTTCACCAGCGCAACCCAAAGAAGGGAAACACACAAAATCTACTACTAAAAAAGTGACTGGAGTTAACAACCACTGGTCATTAATATCACTTAATGTCAATGGACTCAACTCACCTATAAAAAGGCACAGACTAAGAGAATGGATACGAAAACAGGATCCGACATTCTGCTGTTTACAAGAAACATAACCTCTACCACAAAGACAGGCACCTACTCAGAGTAAAGGGTTGGGATAAGGCTTATCAAGTAAATGGACCTTAGAAACAAGCAGGTGTGGCCATACTAATTTCTAACAATGTTGACTTCAAACTTAAATCAATCAGAAGAGATGGAGAGGGACATTTTCTACTCATAACAAGAACAATTCATCAGAATGAAGTCTCAATCCTGAATATCTATACCCTAATATAAAAGCACCCATGTACGTAAAAGAAACATTGCTAAAACTCAAGGCAGTCCATCAAACCGCACACATTAATGGTAGGAGACTTTAATACTCCTCTCTCACCAATGGACAGGTCAATTAGACAGAAACCTAACAGAGAAATAAGAGAATTAATGGAGGTAATGAATCAAATGGACTTAACAGACATCTATAGAATATTCCACCCAAATAGGAAAGAATATACCTTCTTCTCTGCAGCTCATGGAACCTTCTCGAAAATTGACCACATACTCGGTAACAAAGCAAACATCCACAGGTACAAAAAATATTAATAACCACCTGTATCTTATCAGATCACCATGGATTAAAGCTAGAATTCAGCAACAATGCTACCCCCAGAAAGCCTACAAACTCATGGAAAATGAATAGTCAACTACTGAACCATACCTGGATTAAGGAAGAAATAAAGAAAGAAATTAAAGTCTTCCTTGAAGACAATGAAAGTAAAGAAACAACATAGTCAAACCTATGGGACACTATGAAAGCAGTCCTGAGAGGAAAGTTCATAGCACTAACTGCCCACTTAAAGAAAACAGAGAAAGCACACATTGGAGACTTAACAGCCCACCTGAAAGCTCTAGAAAAAAAAGAAGCAGACTCAACTAGAAGGGGTAGAAGACTGGAAATAATCAAACTGAGGGCTGAAATCAACAAAATAGAAACAGAGAAAACAATTGAAAGAATCAATAAATCAAAAAGCTGGTTCCTGGAGAAAATCAACAAGATTGATAAACCCCTATCCAAACTAATCAAACGGCAGAGAGAGAATTTGCAAATTAATAAGATCAGAAATGAAAAGGGAGACATAACCACAGACACAGAGGAAATTCAGAGAATCATTAGATCGTACTACAAAAGCCTGTATGCCACAAAACTGGAAAATTTAAAAGAAATGGACACTTTTTTAGATAAATACCATATACCAAAGTTAAACCAGGACCAGGTGAACAACCTAAATAGACCTGTTAGTCGTGAAGAATTAGAAGCGGTTATCAAAAACCTCCCTTCAAAAAAAGTCCAGGACCAGATGGTTTCAATGCGGAATTCTACCAGAACTTCCAAGAAGACCTAATACCTATACTCCTTAAGGTATTTCACAATATAGAAACAGAAGAGTCATTGCCAAATTCCTTTTATGAAGCTACAGTAACTCTGATACCAAAACCACACAAAGACCCAACCAAGAAAGAAAATTACAGGCCAATCTCACTCATGAACATCGACGCAAAAATCCTCAACAAAATTCTGGAAACCAAATCCAAGAACACATTAGAAAAATTATCGATTATGATCAAGTAGGCTTCATACCAGAGATGCAGGGCTGGTTTAACATACGCAAATCTATCAAGGTAATCCATCATATAAATAAACTGAAAGAAAAAAACCATATGATCGTTACATTAGACGCTGAAAAAGCATTTGACAAAATTCAACATCCCTTTATGATAAAAGTCTTGGAGAGATTAGGGATACAAGGGTCATACCTAAATTTAATTAAAGCTATATACAGCAAGCCGACAGCTAATATCAAATTAAATGGAGAGAAACTTAGAGCCATCCCACTAAAATCAGGAACACGCCAAGGCTGTCCACTCTCTCCATACCTCTTCAATATAGTTCTCGAAGTTTTAGCAATAGCAATAAGACAACATAAGGGGATAAAGGGGATTCAAATTGGAAAGGAAGAAGTTAAACTTGCATTATTTGCAGATGATAAGATAGTGTACATGAGCGACCCCAAAAACTCCACCAAAGAACTCCTACAGCTGATAAACGCCTTTAGTAATGTGGCAGGATACAAGATCAACTCCAAAAAATCAGTCTCCCTCTTATACACAAAGGATATGGAAACAGAGAGGGAAATAAGAGAATCATCACCTTTCACGATAGCCACAAAAAGCATAAAATATCTTGGGGTAACTCTAACCAAGGAAGTGAAAGATCTATTTGACAAGAACTTTAAGGCATTGAAGAAAGAAATTGAAGAGGATACCAGAAAATGGAAGGATCTCCCTTGCTCCTGGATTGGGAGGATCAACATAGTAAAAATGGCAATTCTACCAAGGGCAATTTATAGATTCAATGCAATCCCCATTAAAATCCCATCAAAATTCTTCACAGATCTTGAAAGGACAATAATCAACTTTATATGGAGAAACAAAACACCCAGAATAGCCAAAACAATCTTATACAATAAAGGAACTTCTGGAGGCATTAACATCCCTGACTTCAAACTCTATTACAGAGCTACACTAATGAAAACAGCGTGGTACTGGCATAAAAACAGAGCAGTCGACAAATGGAATCGTATAGAAGACCCGGATTTTAACCCACAAACCTATGAACAACTAATTTTCGATAAAGGAGCTAAAAGTATACAATGGAAGAAAGAAAGCATCTTCAACAAATGGTGCTGGCACAATTGGATGTCAACCTGTAGAAGAATGAAAATAGACCCATATCTATCACCATGCACAAAACTCAAGTCCAAATGGATCAAAGACCTCAATATCAATCTGAACACACTGAACCTGACAGAAGAGAAAATGGGAAGTACCCTACAACATATGGGCACAGGAGATCGCTTCCTATGTATAACCCCAGCAGCACAGACATTAAGGGCAATATTGAATAAATGGGACCTCCTGAAACTGAGAAGCTTCTGTAAAGCAAAGGACACTGTCATTAAGACAAAAAGGCAGCCTACTGACTGGGAGAAGATCTTCACCAACCCCGCTACAGACAAAGGTCTGATCTCCAAAATATATAAAGAACTCAAGAAACTAGACTTTAAAAGGATAATTAACCCAATTAAAAAATGGGGCACTGAACTGAACAGAGAATTCTCAAAAGAAGAACTTAAAATGGCCAAAAGATACTTAAGATCATGCTCAACCTCCTTAGTGATCAGAGAAATGCAAATCAAAAAAACTTTGAGATATCATCTTATACCTGTCAGAATGGCTAAAATCAAAAACACCAAGGATAGCCTTTGTTGGAGAGGTTGTGGAGAAAGGGGTACCCTCATCCATTGCTGGTGGGACTGCAAACTTGTGCAACCACTTTGGAAATCAGTGTGGCGGTTTCTCAGAAAAATTGGGATCAACCTACCCCTGGACCCAGCAATAGCACTCTTGGGAATATACCCAAGAGATGCCCTATCATATGACAAAAGCATTTGTCCAACTATGCTCATAGCAGCATTATTTGTAATAGCCAGAACCTGGAAGCAACCTAGATGCCCTTCAATGGAAGAATGGATGAAGAAAGTGTGGAATATATATACATTAGAGTACTACTCTGCGGTAAAAAACAATGACTTCTTGAATTTTGCATGCAAATGGATGGAAATAGAAAATACGATCCTGAGTGAGGTAACCCAGACCCAAAAAGAAGATCATGGGATGTACTCACTCATAATTGGTTTCTAGCCATGGATAGGGGCCACTGAGTCTATAATTTGTGATCCTAAAGAAGCTAAACAAGAGGGTAAACCCAAGGAAAAACATATAGACATCCTCCCCGCTATGGGAAATAGACAAGATTGATGGGCAAAAAATTGGAATCTTGGGGGGTGGGGTGGGATGGGGATGAGGGGTGATGGGGAGAGAAAAGTGTGAAGGAGAGGATGAGGGGAACTGGGGGAATCGGGGTGATTGGGGTTAAAGGAAGGTTGGATTGGGGAGCAGGGAAACTCATACCTTAGTTAAGGGAGCCACGTAAGGGTTGGCAAGAGACTTGAACCTGGAATGGCTACCAGATGCCCAGGGAAATGTCCCCAGTTAGTTCATTGGGGCACCTGAGGATAGGGAACCTGAAATGAACCTATCCTATAATCATACTGATGAATATCTTGCATATCGCCATAGAACCTTCATCTAGCGATGGATGGAGATAGAGACAGAGACACACACTGGAGCACCGGACTGAGCTTCCAAGGTTATAATGAGGAGCAGAAGGAGAGAGAACATGAACAAGGAAGTCAGGACCATGAGGGGTGCACCCAACCACTGAGACAGGGGGTCCGATCTATTGGGAGCTCACCAAGGCCAGCTGGACTGCTCCTGAAAACAACATGGGATAAAACCAGACTCTCTGAATGTGGCAGACAATGTGAGCTGACGAGAGGCCAAGGAGAATGGCACAGGAACTTTCATCTGGTGATGGATCGAGAGAGAGACAGAGACCCAATTTGGAGCAACCGTCTGAGCTCTTAAGGTCCAAATGAGGAGCAGAAGGAGGGAGAACATGAGCAAGGAAATCAGGACCATGAGGCGTGCACCCACCCACTGTGACAGTGGAACTGATCTATTGGGAGCTCTCCAAGGCCAGCTGGACTGGGACTGAATAAGCATGGGTTGAAACTGGACTCTCTGAACAAGGCGGACAATGAAGGCTGATGAGAAGCCAAGGACAATGGCACTAGGTTTCGATCCTAATACATGAACTGGCTTTGTGGGAGCGTAGCCTGTTTGGATGCTCACCTTCCTGGACCTAGATAGAAGTGGGAGGACCTTGGTCTTCCTGTAGAGCAGGGAATTTGGACTGCTCTTCAGTATCGAGAGGGAGGGGTAGTGGACTGGAGGGAGGAGAAGTGAAGTGGGGATAGGGGGAGGGGAGCAGGGGGAGGGGGCAATATGTGGGAGGAGGGGGAGGGAAATGGGTAACAGGAGCAGTTGGAAATTTTAATTAAAAAAAGAATAAAAAAATAGTCAAATTGCATTCATGTTAGGTTTTCTAGATGTTCAGAGATATATTTCAGATGAATAAGCATTCTTCAAACATTTCAGAGACTACAGAATATGGCATTTAAAATGTTTAGGAACTTAGGACTTTTCATGAGAATGATACAATCTGCTCCTTGCAGTACCAATTACTTCGAGAGAAAGATAGGCATCGAAGAGGCTCCCTATGGAGTTTGCTAGCCATTTGGGCAAGAAACTGCTCTTGCCTGGAATACTTAATGGTATGCAGATGAACCAGACATGAAGGACCCACAAAATGTCACTGATAAACCTTTCAAATGATGGGGTGGACCTTCAGGGTTGGTTCCTGCTTCACAGAGGAAAATGTAGACATTATGCAGAACACAGAATAAAGTAGCTGATGAAGTTTGTCATTACAAGACAGAACAAATCTTAAAATTTCCTGCTTCACTAAACAGTCTGCTTGATAATATGGCCTTATAGGCTGAAGATGGATATTCCACCATTACAGAACTTTGGGTGACTGTCTAGGCAGTGAGATATTTCTGTCTATTCTAGAGTTTTGAAAGTTTCCTATAATACACTATCTGTTTGCCTAGGTAATATTATATCCCTTTGGGGTCTTTGAAGAATTGAAGACAGATAGTTATAGTTGTCCTTAGTTATGATAAAAGATACATTAGGTATCAAACTTTTGACTCACAAAGATAGGATAGATGATATTTTTCTTAATTTGCCAAATGCAAATGGACTAAATATTATAACTATAATTCTTGTTTGCTACCTGTTTTGTATATGTAATTTTACTATGTTAAAAACTTTCCTTTTTAATCAGACAGAAGAAAATGGGAGATGATGTGAGATGTCCTTCTGTATATGTGCCACTTTAATTGTTGAAAAATAAAGCTGTTTGGGCCAATGGCTTTGCAGAGTAAATCCAGGTGGAAAATCTGAACAGAGATATAGATAGTGAGTAGGTATAGTCATGAAGATGCCATATAGCTGTGAAAGGGAAAAGACACAGGCATCAGCTGAGGAAACAGGACATGTAGAACATGAGGTAATACCATGGCCTCATGGTAATACACAGATTAGTAGAAATGGCTTAATTTAAGACATGAGAGCTAGTTAGGAATACACTAGAGCCATTGGCCAAACAGTATGTGATTAATATAATTTCTGTGTGATTATTAGGGTCAAGGTAGCTGGGAAATGAATGTACAATCTCTGCTTACATTGTTATTAAGCAAATTTACTATGGTAGAGCAGAGATTAGAACCTAGTTGTTGTCTTTTCTAAACTCTGTGAATTTTGTCCTATT
Organism: Chionomys nivalis; assembly: GCF_950005125.1. Taxonomy (NCBI): domain Eukaryota; kingdom Metazoa; phylum Chordata; class Mammalia; order Rodentia; family Cricetidae; genus Chionomys; species Chionomys nivalis. Next base: position 10,731,115 of record NC_080112.1, on the reverse strand, counting down.
ATAATATTCTGATTTGATAAGAAAAATGTGTTTCATACACAAAATGAATATTGGAAAAGGAATAGGAAATTTTATATTGCATGTACTTATTAAGCTGAATTTTAATAGTTGTAACACATATTTTTACTTAAAGAAACATGTTAATCAAATGCTAAATTACATATATTCCACAAATGCTATAAAAAATCATTTTAAAAGATTAAATGTTAATATTTTCCCAGAATGTGACAGACTGCTATTAGTGTACAGGAATATCTCAATGCACAGTGGTTTCTTTTTTTTTTTTAATTTTTTTTTATTCTTTTTTAATTAAAATTTCCACCTGCTCCCCGTTTCCAATTTCCCTCCCCTCCTCCCAAATATTGCCCCCTCCCCCCACTTCCATCCCCCTATCCCCACTCCTCTTCTCCTCCCCCCACTCCATTCCCCCTCCCTCTCGATACTAAAGAGCAGTCCGAATTCCCTGCCCTGCAGGAAGACCAAGGTCGTTCTATCTACGTCCAGAAAGGTGAGCGTCCAAACCGGCTAAGCTCCCACAAAGCCAGTTCATGTATTAGGACCGAAACCTAGTGCCATTGTCCTTGGCTTCTCATCAGTCTTCATTGACCGCCATGCTCAGAGAGTCCGGAATCAACCCATGTTTATTCAGTCCCAGACCAGCTGGCCTTGGTGGGCTCCCAATAAATCAGTTCCACTGTCACAGTGGGTGGGTGCATCCCTCGTGGTCCTGATTTTTTGCTCATGTTCTCCCTCCTTCTGCTCCTCATTTGGACCTTAAGAGCTCAGACCGTTGCTCCAAATTGAGACTCTGTCTCTACCTCGATCCATCGCCAGATGAAGGTTCTAAGGTGATATGCAAGATATTCATCAGTATAGGATAGGGTCATTTCAGGTTCCCTCTCCTAAGTTGCCCAAGGTACCAGCTGGGGACATATTCCTAGACACCTGCGAACCCCTCAAGAGTCAAGTCTCTTGCCAACCCTAAGATGGCTCCCTTAGATAGGATATATACTTCGCTGATCCCGTATCCATCCTTCCTATATCCCAACCTTCCCAATCCCCCGAGCTCCTCCCATCCTCCCCTTCTCATATTTCTCATCCCATTTCCCCTTTGCCCCATGCCACCTCACCCGCAAGTTCCCAGTTTTTGCCCTGCAATCTTGTCTACTTCCCCCTCTCCATGCGGATGACTATATGATTTTCTTTGGGTTCACTTTCTTATTTAACTTCTATAGGATCACACATTATATGCTTAATGTCTTTTATTTATGGCTAGAAACCGATTATGAGTGAGTACATCCCATGTTCCTCTTTTTGGGTCTGGGATACCTCACTCAGGATAGTGTTTTCTATTTCCATCCATTTGCACGCAAAATTCGAGAAGTCATTGTTTTTTACTGCTGAGTAGTACTCTAATATGTATATATTCCACACTTTCTTCATCCATTCCTCCATTGAAGAGCATCTAGGTTGTTTCCAGGTTTTGGCTATTACAAACAATGCTGCTATGAACATAGTTGAACAGATACTTTTGTCATTTGATGTGGCATCTCTTGGGTATATTCCCAATAGTGGTATTACTGGATCTTGGGGTAGGTTGATCCCAAATTTCCTGAGAAATCGCCACACTGATTTCCAAAGTGGTTGCACAAGTTTGCATTCCCACCAGCAATGAATGAGTGTGCCTCTTTCTCCACAACCTCTCCAGCAAAGGCTATCATTGGTGTTTTTGATTTTAGCCATTCTGACAGGTGTAAGATGGTATCTCAAAGTTGTTTTAATTTGCATTTCCCTTATCGCTAAGGAGGTTGAGCATGACCTTAGGTGTCTTTTGGACATTTGAATTTCTTCTGTTGAGAATTCTCTGTTCAGATCAGTGCCCCATTTTTTTATTGGGTTAATTAGCATTTTAAAGTTTAGTTTCTTGAGTTCTTTATATATTTTGGTGATCAGACCTTTGTCTGTTGCAGGGTTGGTGAAGATCTTCTCCCAGTTAGTGGGTTGCCTTTTTGTCTTAGTGACAGTGTCCTTTGCTTTACAGAAGCTACTCAGTTTCAGGAGGTCCCATTTATTCAATGTTGCCCTTAATGTCTGTGCTGCTGGGGATAAACGTAGGAAGTGATCTCCTGTACCCATATGTTGTAGAGTACTTCCAACTTTTTCTTCTGTCAGGTTCAGTGTGTTCAGACTAATATTGAGGTCTTTAATCCATTTGGACTTGAGCTTTGTGCATGGTGATAGATATGGATCTATTTTCATTCTTCTACACGTTGACAACCAGTTCTGCCAGCACCATTTGTTGAAGATGCTCTCTTTTTTCCATTGAATACTTTTAGCTCCTTTATCAAAAATTAGGTGTTCATAAGTTTGTGGGTTAAAATCAGGGTCTTCTACTCGGTTCCATTGATCGACTTCTCTGTTTTTATGCCAATACCAAGCTGTTTTCAATACTGAGGCTCTGTAATAGAGTTTGAGGTCAGGGATGGTAATGCCTCCAGACGATCCTTTATTATATAAGATTGTTTTGGCTATCCTGGGTTTTTTGTTTCTCCATATAAAGTTGATTATTGTCCTCTCAAGATCTGTGAAGAATTTTGATGGGATTTTAATGGGGATTGCATTGAATCTATAAATTGCCCTTGGTAGAATTGCCATTTTTACTATGTTGATCCTCCCAATCCAAGAGCAAGGGAGATCCTTCCATTTTCTGGTATCCTCCTCAATTTCTTTCTTCATTTGTAGGGACATAGCCCCACCCATTGGGGGCGTGTTCGCCTCGGGCTAATGTTTACGGATAAATCTGCCGGGCGTGAGCCCAGCAGCCCTTTTTTGTCTTTTGCTCCGCCGCGGGAACCTGTGGTCCTGTAAGTCTATTTCCTTATTAAAGCTGTATATATCTATATAATCTGTCTACATTCATTTGCTCCGCCACATTCATTGACTTAAAGTTCTTGTCAAATAGATCCTTTACTTCCTTGGTTAGAGTTACCCCAAGATATTTTATGCTATTTGTGGCTATCGTGAAGGGTGATGCTTCTCTGATTTCCATCTCTGCTTCCTTATCCTTTGTGTATAGGAGGGCAACTGATTTTTTGGAATTGATCTTGTATCCTCCAACGCTACTAAAGGTGTTTATCAGCTGAAGGAGTTCTTTGCTGGAGTTTTTGGGGTCGCTTATGTACACTATCATATCGTCTGCAAATAATGAAAGTTTAACTTCTTCCTTTCCGATTTGAATCCCTTTGATCCCCTTATGTTGTCTTATTGCTATTGCTAGAATTTCAAGCACTATATTAAAGAGGTATGGAGAGAGTGGACAACCTTGTCGTGTTCCTGATTTTAGTGGAATAGCTTTGAGTTTCTCTCCATTTAATTTGATGTTAGCTGACGGCTTGCTATAAATAGCTTTTATTATAGTTAGGAACGACCCTTGTATTCCTAATCTCTCTAAGACCTTTATCATAAAGGGATGTTGAATTTTGTCAAATGCTTTTTCAGCATCTAATGAAATGATCATATGTTTTTTTTCTTTCAGTTTATTTATATGATGGATTACATTGATAGATTTTCATATGTTGAACCAGCCCTGCATCTCTGGGATGAAGCCTACTTGATCATAATGGATAATTTTTCTAATGTGTTCTTGGATTCGGTTTGCCAGTATTTTATTGAGTATTTTTGCGTCGATGTTCATGAGTGAGATTGGCCTGTAGTTCGCTTTCTTGGTTGTGTCTTTGTGTGGTTTTGGTATCAGAGTAACTTCAGCTTCATAAAAGGAATTTGGCAATGACTTCTCTGTTTCAATATTGTGAAATACATTAAGGAGTATAGGTATTAGGTCTTCTTGGAAGTTCTGGTAGAATTCTGCATTGAAGCCGTCTGGACCTGGGCTTTTTTTGGTGGGGAGGTTTTTTATAACAATTTCTAATTCTTCGCGACTAACAGGTCTATTTAGATTGTTCACCTGGTCCTGGTTTAACTTTGGTATATGGTACTTATCTAAAAAAGTGTCCATTTCTATAACATTTTCCAATTTTGTGGCATACAGGTTTTTGTAGTAAGATCTAATGATTCTCTGAATTTCCTCTGAGTCTGTGGTTATGTCTCCCTTTTCGTTTCTGATTTTGTTAATTTGCGTATTCTCTCTCCGCCGTTTGATTAGTTTGGATAGGGGTTTATCAATCTTATTGATTTTCTCCATGAACCAGCTTTTTGTTTCATTGATTCTTTGGATTGTTTTCTCTGTTTCTATTTTGTTGATTTCAGACCTCAATTTGATTATTTCCAGTCTTCTACTTCTCCTAGGTGAGTCTGCTTCTTTTTTTTCTAAAGCTTTCAGGTGGGCTATTAAGTCTCCAATGTGTGCTTTCTCCGTTTTCTTTAAGTGGGCACTTAATGCTATGAATTTTCCTCTTAGCACTGCTTTCATAGTGTCCCATAGTTTTGAGTATGTTGAGTCTTCGTTTTCATTGAATTCAAGAAAGACTTTAATTTCTTTCTTTATTTCTTCCTTGATCCAGGTGAGGTTCAGTAGTTGACTGTCCAGTTTCCATGAGTTCTTATTCTTTCTGGGGATAGCATTGTTGTTGAATTCTAACTTTAATCCATGGTGATCTGATAAGACACAGGTGGTTACTAATATTTTTTTGTAACTGTGTAAGTTTGCTTTGTTACCGAGTATGTGGTCTATTTTCGAGAAGGTTCCATGAGCTGCAGAGAAGAAGGTATATTCTTTCCTATTTGGGTGGAATGTTCTATAGATGTCTGTTAAGTTCATTTGATTCATTACCTCCCTTAATCCTCTTATTTCTCTGTTAGGTTTCTGTCTGATTGACCTGTCCATTGGTGAGAGAGGAGTGTTGAAATCTCCTACTATTAGTGTGTGTGGTTTGATGACTGCCTTGAGTTTTAGTAACGTTTCTTTTACATAAGTGGGTGCTTTTATATTAGGGGCATATATATTCAGGATTGAGATTTCATCCTGGTGAATTGTTCCTGTTATGAGTAAAAAATGTCCATCTCCATCTCTTTTGATTGATTTTAGTTTGAAGTCAACTTTCTTAGTAATTAGTATGGCCACACCTGCTTCTTTCTTAGGTCCGTTTGCTTGATAAACCTTTTCCCAGCCCTTTACCCTGAGTAGATGTCTGTCTTTGTGGTTGAGGTGTGTTTCTTGTAAGCAGCAGAATGTTGGATCCTGTTTTCGTATCCAATCTCTTAGCCTGTGCCTCTTTATAGGTGAGTTGAGTCCATTGATATTAAGTGATATTAATGACCAGTGGTTGTTAACTCCGGTCATTTTTCCTTTCTTTCCTTCTTTCCTTTGGTAGTAGAGTTTGTGTGTTTCCCTTCTTCAAGTTGTGCTGGTGAAGGGTCATTAGATGTCTGAGTTATTGTGGGCATTGTTGGACTCCTTGGTTTGTGATTTTCCTTCAATTACTTTCTGAAGGGCTGGATTTGTGGCTACGTATTGTTTAAATTTGTTTTTATCCTGGAAAACTTTGTTTTCTCCATTTATAGTGAACGAAAGCTTGGCTGGGTATAGTAGTCTGGGCTTGCATCCATGGTCTCGTAGTTTCTGCAGTATATCTATCCAGGACCTTCTGGCTTTCATGGTTTCCATAGAGAAATCAGGTGTAAGTCTGATAGGTTTACCTTTATAGGTAACTTGACCTTTGTCCTTTGCAGCTCTTAATATTCTTTCTTTATTCTGTATGTTTTGTGTTTTGATTATTATATGACGAGGAGATGTTTTTTTTTGATCCAGTCGGTTCGGTGTTCTGTATGCTTCTTGGACCTTCAAAGGAATATCTTTCTTAAGGTTGGGAAAGTTTTCTTCTATAATTTTATTAAATATATTTTCTGGACCATTGAGCTGTACTTCTTCTCCTTCTTCTATCCCTATTATTCTTAGGTTTGGTCTTTTTATTGTGTCCCAGATTTCCTGAATGTTTTGTGATGAGAATTTGTTGGTTATGCTGTTTTCTTTGATGAGAGTGTTTATTTTCTCTATGGTATCTTCAGTGTCTGAGATTCTTTCTTCTATCTCTTGTAATCTGTTGGTGGTACTTGTCTCTGTAGTTCCTGTTCGTTTATTCAAATTTTCCATCTCCATCCTTTTCTCGGTTTGTGTTTTCTTTATTACTTCCACTTCATTCTTCAAGTCTTGAACCGTTTCCCTTACCTGTTTGATTAGTTTTTCTTGTTTCTCTTGGTTTTCTTGGGTATCTTTGAGATATTTATTCATTTCCTCTACCTTTTTGTTTGTAATCTCTAATTGGTTGTGGCAGTTTTTCACCTCCTGTTTAAGGTCCTCTATTATTTTCATAAAATTCACTTTTGAGTCAAATTCTTCTAATTCTTCTGGATTAGGGTGTAGACTTCTCATTTCGGGATTCCTGGATTCTGTTGATGTCACGTTGCCTTTCAAGTTGTTGGGGGAATTCTTGCATTGGCGCCTGCCCATCTTTTCCTTCAAATGGAGCCAGGAGAGGCCTGACGTCTTGGACCAGGCTTTGCTGTGACTAACTCTCTAGGTGTATCTCCTCAGTGTAGGGGCAGGAACCGTTCCCTTGCAGATGAACTCCTCAACACCAAAACATGGATGCGTGGTATTCCATTGACCCGCGTAAAGAAGGCCGAATGCAAGGGGTCGGGCGGGGTCCAGTAGAACACAGGCGACACTGCAGTACAAGCTGGAGGTGCCTGCGCTCCCTTTCGGGAGTTGCTGAGGCCTGCCTGCTAGGCATGCACTCACCGCTCTGGTTGGGTGGCCTTAGTGTAGGGGCGTTTGTGCTCTCTACCGGGACCATCCGCCCCAGGATAGTACACACTCACCTGTCCCGATGAAACTTCTTGGCACCTACACAGGAACTCCTGGATGCCCCAATGAGTCAGGGACTAAGGGAAGTAGGGCGCAGGCAGAGCAGGTCCAGCAGATCACAGCAGAGACTGCAGCCCCAGCAGCTGGGGCCCGCTTTCCCTGGCGGGGACCATGAGGCCTGCCCTCTAGTCAGGGACTCACTGCTCTGGGTTGGTAGCCTTAGTGAAATGGCAGGAAACTGTTCCACAGCTAAGGACCTTGCAGACAAGGCAGGCTTGGGGGTGGGGGTGGGGGCGGGTGTGTAGGAGAGAAAGCCCTGCAGCAGGAGCTGGGGGAGGGGCGTTTGTGCTCTCTACCGGGACCGTCTGCCCCAGGATAGCACACACTCACCCGTCCCGATGAAACTTCTAGGCACCTACACAGGAGCACAGTGGTTTCTTAAGTGCCTTCTTAAGACTTGCTAGTTCCATAGTCTGAAGTTGAAAGCCATTTGGTCATACTTTACTATTAGAATTACATTTTCCCATATAGGATTATATGGATATCCAAATAGCTCTCAGCTTTTTTTGAGGTGGGAGGACAGAAGTGATGATATGAAGCTAAATGTATAATTATGACTTCATTTAAAGGTATTCTTTCCTATAAAATCTCAAACCCTCCATATTAGTCAGTATTTATTTTTATCAACAATAATATACATAAATTGATTCTGAGGTATAATTTTTTAAACTATGTCATATTTAGCTATTTAAAATAAACCTCCCAATTAAAGAATCTTGCTATAATTAGTACAATTTTATAGATATATTCATATGTTTGTGTGTGTGTGTGTGTGTATGTTCACATAGGCTTTTATTGCCAACACATAAGATTGATAATTCAAAGTATATGTTGTAATATATCACATATTTCATTTTTGTAATAATTTTTTCAAAGATTTCATATTTTTTGGATGTTAAAACCACTTTTAAAACAGTATGTCAAGAGTCTGTGAATTTTTATTTGTAGGAACATATATGTTACTAAATTTTTATTTTTGTCAAAGTATGCATTTCTAAAGCAATTAAGCATTAGTAAATTTGTTCTATGATTTCTTTCATTGCAGCAAATTATACAAGTTTTTGACCTGAGCTGATTTTAGTTCTTTCTTTTTTTAAGCACATGATTTAGATTCTTCATTGCCTTGAAAAATTATATTTGGGATTATGAATTACTTGGAAAAAATCTCAAAATACCATTAAAATCTGGTTTTATCCAATGGCTGAGAGGAGTAAGAGAAATTATTCCATGTTGACTACAATTTAATGGTCTTGATATATAAGAGCAAGAAAGTATAGAAGTGTTCTTTCTTAATTTTTTCTGTTTTCCTCTCTTTCTTTCTTTCTTTCTTTCTTTCTTTCTTTCTTTCTTTCTTTCCTTCCTTCCTTCCTTCTTCCTTCCTTCCATCCTTTCTTTTTCTCACATCTTGTGTACAGTTTCCCCTCCCTCCTCCCATCCCAGTCCCTTGCCCCAACACCCTCTCTTCCTATTCCCCAATTCATTTCTTCTCCATTTCTACTCACAATATTTGGCATATCGAGTTGTAGTAAGACTAAGAATTAAAATTGGGCAATGTGATGCAGGATTAGGAGTAGGCTCTCAAATGCTAGCAAAAGAGTCTAAGACAGGCCCTGTTCCCACTGTTTGAAGTGTCACAAGAAAACCAAGCTACAAATCTGTAACATATGCAGTGTGCGTAAGTGAGTCCAATTCAAGCTCCTTGGTTTTTGGCTCAGTCTCTGTGAGACCCTATGAGTCCAGGTTAGTTGATGTTGTAGGTTTTCTTGTGGTGTCCTTAACCCCTCTGACTTCTATAATCATTTTTCTTCCATCTTCTGTAGGATTCCACAAGCTCAATCTAATGTTTTGCTTTGGTTTTTCATCTGAAGCCCCTGATGACATTTTGGCTAGTCACCACTCTATGAGTATAGCAGAATATCATTAGGCAACATTACATTGATATTTTGCCTTCCAGGGTGTTTTGTACATTCTAGTCTCTAGGTCATTCAGCCTTGGGTTCCTAGCACTTCAGGCAGTGTCAGAGGTCAGCTTACTCTCCCGGTATGAATTTTATACTAGATCAGTCATTAGATGGGCACTCTCTCAATCTCTAGGCCATCATTACTGCATTGTTTCCCAATAGGTCTAAGGCTATGTTGTTAGGTTGGTTTCCCACTCCTTCATTTGAAGTCTTGCCTGGTCACAGTGGATGGCCAATATAGGCTATGTATCCACTTAGGTCTGTTCCAAGTGACCAGCTTCTGTATTCTTATGCTTATTCAAACATTTATATATGTTCTGGCTTATTGACTTCAGTTTTCTGAAGTTTCATCCATTTGCCTTCAAACTTCATGATGTGCACATTGTTATGAAAAAGGAAATATTTAAAAGGAGCTGATGACCTTCCTTGTTTATATTTTAATATTTTTATTTCAATGTATTATTAATTTTGATATGATTTTTAGAATTGACATTGTTGCTTACAAAAAATATATATATTCAAGCACTTGACAAAAGTTTCTAAGGTTTTAACATCAAATTTTGGCAATATTTTCCTCAAATTTGTAGATGAAGACTGCTCATTAATTTTCCAGCTGCCCATTCACAAATAATCACACACAAACTATATTAATTAGAACACTGTTTGACTAATGGCTCAGGTATATTTCTAGCTAGCTTTTACATCTTAAACTAACCCATTTTTATTAATCCCATGTGTCACCAGGAAGCTGTGGTCTATTGGTAAGGTTGTAGCAATTTTCTCCTTGGGCAACTACATGGTGTCTCCTTGACTTAATCTATTCTCTATATATGTCTGTTTGGATTTCCTGACTGGCTTTACTCTGCTAAACCATTGGCTGAAACAGTTGTATTCATCAACCAATAAAAGCAACACATATACAGAAGAACATCCACATGACACATTTTACTTAAAGTATCAAGTCCCTTTGTGGATGCATCAAAAGACATAGTAATATTTATTTTTCGATAAAGTTATGAGTACACATTCTTTCCTTCATAGCCAGATAACAAATTTATTAAATGAACAGTATGTTAACTAAATGATATTAATTTCTTATTGTTTATTATTAGCTACAAGTATATGTAAGAATAATGTATAGATATCATTTATGTGGCTATAAGTTAGAGTATAAACTGAGTATCCCTTACATGTACCTCTAAACCCTTTGTTCATCACTAATGTCCAAGTACAGTGTATGTATCATTCTTTTATCATTTTTAACACTGTACTGCCAGCAGTTTTGTCACTGTGTACCAAGATTCAACAAATAGATACCAATATGAATAGGTCTCCAGTCATCCTGCAGTGTGTTAAGAACCTTCAAAAATAAATTAGCAGGTAAGCCAGAGGACTTAGAAATTGAATAAAGAAAAAATGTGGCATTAAACCAAAGGAGAAATCTTAGAGAACACTTTAAAATACTAAAGACCTCAAAATTAGGATTTAATCTGTATACTAACATCTTAATACTTATTCCTTCATTACTTCATTCATTTACAGCCTGACATGAAAGGCACATATTGAAGTAGCATTTGCAATATAATATGATGAGTGTAATTAAAAGTGGGTTTAGATTACTGTAAACAAATGAATTAGTGGGACTTCATGAAAGGCACATATTGAAGTAGCATTTGCAATATAATATGATGAATGTAATTATAGGTAGGTAGGTTTGGATTACTGTAAACATAGGAATTAGTGGGACTTTATATAGACTCATAGATCAGGAAAATTTCCTAGGCTTTTAAAATCACTGTACTAAAATATTCTATATCCTAACCAGTATTGTTAATAAGCATCAGAAATCAAAGTTTTACATGTTGCTATGCTCAAGAACAAGGTGCAAGCAGATGCTCTCTCTCTGTGTGTGTGTGTGTATGTGTGTGTATGTGTGTTTCTGTGTACACATGCATGTTTGTTTGCATTAAGAGCTTGAATGCATAATGCACATTTCCCCCCAAGTATTGAAAGAATTGGATGTATAATTATAGAAAGCCAGAGAAGTAAAAATCTTTAAAATTGTTCATGAAACTCAGAAAGAATGATATTTCAAATTGTTCTTAAGGCAAAATTTCCCTACAGGTTTTCAACTTACTCCTATACCTGGAGCAGATTAAGAGTAATATTCTTTACAAACTGAAAGGGGTTTGTGAATATTGTCTAGGCTACCTTAGTTGATAGAAAACTGAAGTCAATAAGCCAGAACATATATAAATGTTTGAATAAGCACAAGAATACAGAAGCTTGTCACTTGGAACAGACCTAAGTGGATTGAGAAATTGGCACAATTAAGAACCAGATAAATTTAGAGTATTAACATTATTAGTGTTATTATTTAAGTTTCTTTATCCCACCTCAATGGCCACTCTTTATCACATTACTTCTTTTTCATTTATATCTAGCTTAAATTCCTCTTATTGTAGAGACCTTATTCCGAAAATCAGCAATGTTTTCTGCATGTTGTATTTCACATAAGCATTATTATAAAACTAATTTACTTCTTTGACATGCTTAATGCCACTTTTTACTATATTGAAGAATTGGTATAAAACAAATGATGAGTGTCTGGTTTATTTATTACCTAGCTCAGCGTTTACTAAGCATTTAACCTCTTTGTAAACATAAATAGATGTATGAAGTTATCACCAGTATTTAGACAAATAATTTGACATTTTTAACTTATGAAATACAAGAAGCTACTAGTATAATTGTTAAAAACCAGAAGAGTCTTCAGCATAATTTTCTCTGTCTCTGTGCTGTCTGAAGCTATTACTACTTTCCCTGAAGATTCTTAAATGATTTGCAAATTATTTCCTTCCTTTGTACCATATGGTAATCATAATTTGTAATGTCATTTTAGTCATAATCTTGGGGATTTAATGCAGCCATTTACAAGAGTTGTTGTGTTTCTTTGAGAACTAAAACACATGGAGTTCATTACCACAGTTTTGTTTTTATGGACTTTTGAAAAAAAATGATATAGAGAGGTCAAGCTGTTGCCTGCATTATACCTTACATTATAGTCTTTTTGATGTAGGAAGGTACACTGCAGAGTATAAAAATATAATTCTGGCCGGGCGGTGGTGGCGCACGCCTTTAATCCCAGCACTCGGGAGGCAGAGGCAGTCGGATCTCTGTGAGTTCGAGACCAGCCTGGTCTACAAGAGCTAGTTCCAGGACAGGCTCCAAAACCACAGAGAAACCCTGTCTCGAAAAAACCAAAAATATATATATATATATAATTCTGCACACCAATTCAGCCACAAAACCCACTACCTACAATATGTTTTGCTTGCAAAATATCCTGGAACAATATTGGCACAAAATTTATGTGAGTGGCCAACCAATGTCTGGTTTATTTTAAGGCCCATGAAACTAAACAGATTTTATTACCTTTCCTTCCTATGACCAGGAACCAGAAACACAGGGTAGAACACAAAATGACTGGGAAAAATCAATGAAATGAGTCTTTTTTAAAAAAAATTTCTTCTTTCATACATTACATCCTAACCACAATTTCCCTCCCTCCACTCTTCCAAGTCTCCCAACTTATGCCTCTTCTGTCCACTAGATCCACTCCACCTCCATTTCCCTTCAGAAAAGAACAAGCCTTTCAGTGATATCAACTGAATTCAGCACAACAGGATACAATAACACAAGGCACAAAGCCTCCACTTAAGGCTGGGTGAGGCAACCCAATATGTAGAAAAGGATACCAAGAACAGGCAAAAGAGTCAGACATTTCCAATACCACTGTTAGGCATCCCACTAGAACACACAGCTTTGCAACTATAGAATAGAGAGGACGTAATTCAGGCCCACACAAGCTCTGTGATTTTTTTCTTCAGTCTCTGTGAACCCCTCAGAGCCCTGCTTAGTCTGCTTAGTTGATACTGTGGACCATGTTTTCCTGACGTTGTTCTTATGCTCTGACTCCTCCTGCAATCCTTCATCCTCCTCTTCTTTGGGGTTCCTGGAGTGCTGCCTGCGGGTCTCTGAAGGCGAAGGCGTAAGTCACAAACAAATCCCACACCAGTTTGGAATTATGATTAATAGAATGGTTATTTATTTAAAGGGGAAAAAACTTACAGATCACCGTCCCAGACAACAGCCCTCTGTGCAATCAGGAAGGGAGTCTAGTCGCCAGAAGTGGAGCAGGAAGTAAGAGAGAGCAAGGAAGGAAGTAGCTGCTTTTTTAAAGGGAGAGAGACCACACCCCAATGGGATGGTACCTCAGCGGCTATTGGCTGGAGGAGTGGAAGGACCTCCCGCAACACCTCCCCTTTTTGTTTAAGTAAAAGAGTTCTAAACCTACTATGAAATTATATACAATAAGTACAAATATCCTATTCTAACTAGCTTGGGTCTTGTATAATAAATAGCTTGGCCAAGTCATGAGTGGAAAGTAACTACATTTATATAGTCTTCAACCCCATCGAAGATCTGAGAAGGAAAATAATGTTACCTGAGTAATTAGGAAGTGCAATCAAACAACTTCCAAAACATGCAACAAATCACAGAGACAACTAGCTACCTGGGCAATCACCCAAGGTCACGTTTGCAGCATTGGAGCAACCAACTTTGGCTAAGGCCTAACATAACTGACATACCATTTTCAAAGGCAAGAAACTTATCAAAACTATCTTACCCTGCCGGGCGATGGTGGCGCACGCCTTTAATCCCAGCACTCGGGAGGCAGAGGCAGGCGGATCTCTGTGAGTTCGAGACCAGCCTGGTCTACAAGAGCTAGTTCCAGGACAGGCTCCAAAACCACAGAGAAACCCTGTCTCGAAAAACCAAAAAAAAAAAAAAAAAAACTATCTTACCCTGTCTTGGTAGGATATGACAGTCCTGTTTTTTCCATTCACAGACACTCTGTATTTCTGTCAGTGGTTGAGGTATGGGCATTTCTTTGCCCAAAGGCCAGTTCAGCCAAGAAGCAAGGCTCCAGGTGGAGTGTCTTTGGTGCTCAACATTCTCTTGGGAATAGAGCGGTGTTGCCAGGAGCAATTGTGTCTCACTACCACAAAACTCTGAGTTAAAGGCCATTTTCTACAGCTCTTTGAAGAGGTTGAAGATTATCTATCTATACTGAGTATAATCTCTATGTATCTAAAGAACCTGATTAGTCTAATTATAAATGACAAACTTAGAATACTATTGATCTATATAATTCTCAATACCTATCTAACTTAAAGACGAAGACAATAAATGACTGTGAAACAAATGAGGACAATGACCTCCAAATATAAACAATGTACAAATATACATTGCAGTATGGTAAATATATACCAATACACAAGTAATATATAAGTATCTTAATCAGAGGTAGAAATGTACACAGCAATATGGTAAATATATACTATATATATATATATCAATAAAATATATGTCAATACATAAAAATGTTTTAAACAGAGGTAAAAACATGCATGTATACAATAGTCAATATAATTTCACTTTGTAACAATATATAAGAATTGATACCAATATATTTGTCTCAAAACAATAACTCACAAGTATCAACAAGTACCAATCTATTATCCCATCATTCCATTATCCCTCTTTTTTTTATGATTAATAGAATGGTTATTTATTTAAAGGGGAAAAAACTTACAGATCACTGTCCCAGACAACAGCCCTCTGCGCAATCAGGAAGGGAGTCTAGTCGCCGGAAGCAGAGCAGGAAGTAAGAGAGAGTGAGGAGGGAAGTGGCTGCTTTTTTAAAGGGAGAGAGACCATGCCCCAATGGGCTGGTATCTCAGCAGCTATTGGCTGGAGGAGCGGAAGGACCTCCCACAACAGGTTTCTGCATCTATCTACTAATATCTGCTGCCAAAGTAAGCCTCTCTGATGATAATTGGGCTAGACACCAATCTATGAGTATAGCAGTATATCATTAGGAATTGGCATCCCTAATGATATTTCTAAGTGTATTCTGTTTTACTCATAGATTAATGCCTTATTCAGTCTTCATCAGAGAGACTTCTAGAAGCAGATGGGATCAGATGCAGAGACCCACAGGTAGACATAATGTGAACAGAGTCTGAAGCAGAGTCTCCATTAGATTACTCTTCTTGGATGGAGGAGGGTCATCTGTCTATGTGCTACTTTCATTGGTTAATAAAGAAACTGCCTTGGCCATTTGATAAGACAGAAAATTAGGTAGGCAGAGTAAACAGAACAGAATGCTGGGAAGAAGGCAATGAATGAGGGAGATGCTATAGCTCTCCTCTCCAAGATGGACACAGGTTAAGATCCTTCCCGGTAAGCCACCACCTCATGGTGCTAACTACACAGATTATTAGAAATGGGTTAATCAAGATGTGAGAATTTGCCAATAAAAGACTGAAACTAATGGGCCAGGCAGTGTTTAAAAAAATACAGTTTCCATGTAATTATTTTGGGTAAAGCTAGCTGGTGGCCAGGAGCTGGGAGGCGGGAAGCAGCCTACAGCTACTATTATACCTCTTGGAGTATGGGGAACCATACCAAAGCGAGGGAGGAAAGAAAAGATTGAAGGAGTCATGGGAGACGGCTGACACCAGGAGAACATGTCATACTGAATCAACTAAAAAAAGGCTCATATGAGACTGAAACAGCAAGCATAGGGCCTACATGGGTCTGCACCATGTCCTTTGTGAATGTTATATGGCTATTAGCTTGTGTTTTTGTGGGCCTCCTAACTTTGAGAACCTGTGTGTCTCTGGGGCTTTTTGCCTGCTCTTGGGACTTGTTTCATCTTTTTGAGCTCATTTATTCAGACTTGGTATGAGGGATTTTGCCTTGTGAAGGATTCTTACTTGTTTTGGTATTTTGTTTTGTTGTGTTTTATTGTTGTCTCTTGGAGGCATGCTTTTTCCTGAAGGGAGATTGAGGGGGAGTGGATGGGGAAAGAAGAGTTGGGGAGACCTGGGAGAAAAATACTTTTCAAAGTGGTTTCATCTAATCTTTCCTTCTAATACCATGATGAGTGAAGTCAGCTTCTCCTAGCAAACTGGTGGAATAACATGTACAAGTTGGAATCAGTACTTGTCTTTGCTACTTTTTTTTTGCTATGATGACACACTACTAATACCATAGCAACTTATAAAATAAAACATTTAATTTGGGTCTTTCTTACTGTTTCAGATGATGAAACATGGCCATCACAGTGAGGGGCATGACAACAGGCAGACAGGTAGCATTTTGTAACACAGAAAAAAGATACTACAAATTCTTTACTCCTGTATCTTTCCTGACTCTACATCCAGAACCATGTAACCAATATTGCCAAGTCCTGTTAGTTTGGGATGGAATCTTGACCCCACCTTAAACTGCATTTGCATGCAATTTGATTTGTTGATACCTTTAAATATTGAATTAGCTTTCCTTTGCTTTAGGAGATGATTTAAGGGAATTTTTTTTCACAAGTTCTGGTACTACCTGGGTAGTGTCTCATCCTGGAGGTATTTATTTCATTTTTAATGAGGCCTGTGTTTAAACTTTGAACTTCCTCCTTGAACACACAACTTGGCTATAACATTTCATTTTTTGTTTGTCCTTTTCTCTTCAGAATGTACATTTTGTTTATTCTTTGCAACTACTTTTTTTGTTCATTGTAGATCTGCCTAAGGTTAATCACTAACAATGACATGACAGTCATTACTTGTTTGACTTGAAATCTCCTTTTCCGGTTTAACCTCATGTGGACACTTAGGATAAGGGCAAAAAGCTTCCACATTCTTTACCAAAAATTAAAAAAAAATGTCTCTACACCAGTTGCTATTATTGTTACCCCAAGAAACCTCTTGAGCTTTGCCATGATAGTTCATATAGTTCTTAGCACTGTCTTCTATGTTCCTACTAGGATGAATCATTAAGCTCCACTTATAACTTTCACCTGATTTTCTAGTCCAAAGTTCCAAATTCTTACACATTCAAAATAAACAGCACAGTAATGTAGAATGAGCTGTGGCCTGCGTTCTAGCCTCACAGCTCCCGGCCACCAGCTGACTTTACACCTGAAATAACATCACACAAACTGTATTCATATAAACACTGCTTGGCCCATTTCTATTAATGTGTGTAGCACCACGAGATGGTGACTTACCAGGGACATTCTAGCCTACATCCATCTTGGGTCAGAGTTTCATCGCATCTGCCCTGGAGAGGAGAGGCATGTCATCTGCCTCACTCCCTCTTCCTCCCAGCATTCTGTTCTGTTTACTCCACCCACCTATGTTCTACCCTATCAGGCCAAGCAGTTTCTTTATTAATTAACCAATGAAAGCAACAGATTGATAGGACACTCCCACTTCATTTCCCCTTTTTTTGTTTAAACAAAAAAGAGAAGGCTTTAACTTTAACATAGCAAAATTACATATAACAAAACAGTTATCAAGTAAGAATTACAGTTACAATATTTATATCTATTTTATCTTTTACCATAACAAAGGAAAACTATAACTAATCATTCTTCAACTCCATCAAAGACTCCAGAAGGATAAAATATTACGTAAGTAAATGAGAAGTAAGCAACTTACAAAACTCTAGAAATCACAGAGACATCTCGCTGCCTGGACAGTCACCCAAAGTTCCTCTGTACCATTGGGGCATCCATCTTTAGCCTACAGGCCCATAGTATCCAGAGACAGTTCCATGAAGCATGAAATTTCAAAGGCAGTTAAGTCACTATCTGCTGTGTCCTGCAGAATGTCTCGCAGACTCCTTCATGAATCAGGAACCCCAAAAGATCATCTCACTTTTAGGCAAGTTCAGCAGTCCTCTCTCTGTGGGTTCTCTCTGTCCAGTTTATGCAACAGTCCAGGTAAGGCAGTTTCTTGCCCAAATGGATATCAAACTCAATAAGGAGCCTCTTTGATGCCCATTTTCTTCTTGAAGTAGCTGGTGCTGCCAGGAGCATATATGTCTCGTTGTCCTGAAAAGCCCGAAGTTATTAAAACATTAATGTTATAGTCTGTAGTCTTTGAAAGATATGAGGAATGCCTATCTGAAATATATCTATGCACATCTAGAAAATCTAACTAACATGACTACAAATTTGACTATTATAGATGATTATCTTTTAACAACCTATATACATTACATTTTTAAATGAACTTCACAATCACAATACATTAATCAATATCAGAAATATATATATAACAAAATTGACCATAAATTGGTATCAGTAAACCAAGATTCATACCAATCCAAATTATTTATATCTATATCATATCCCTCTTTAATTGTAAAAGAACATTTATAAACAATATTTGGGAATATGGACATAGCTATTTCTCTCCAAACTGCTTCCTGCTTTATAGGGGCGCTGTTAATCAGGTCTTTTAGGGTATAACCTGTGTGCTAGATTCATCTCAATGGGCAGTTGAGTTAAGTAATTTTTTGAGGGTGTTCACAGCAACCACTCAGGAGGGCGTGGTCTATCATACCATATTGAGATAGAAGAAATTCACAGGTTCTCATCCTCTGTGAAAACAAAAGAAGAATCTCTTTTCCAAAGTATCATATCCTTAGATCCAAATTCTGAAGTCAAGGTGTTTTCAAAATATCTGTGTTGTATTAGTTCAGCAGCATTTATAAACAAATATCTTTTAGCAGCTGTTGCTCCTTCCTCAGCATTCAAACAATTCAAAGAGAGCATAATAGTGTACAGTATCAAGATTCTCTGTATATTTTCCATCTTTATGTGGCTTTATTTTAACCTCTGTTTCGTTTATTTTTACTTTTATTTTTTGGGACAGGTTCTTTGTATATCTTTGTCCTGGAATAACTCTGTAGACCAGGCTGTCCTTGAACTCTCAGAGATCTATCTATCTCTGCCCCCCAGGCATTGGGATTAAAGGTGTGTGTGATACCACATCTTGAAGTCACAGAGGTCAATCTCCCTCTGCCTCCCAAGTGTTGGGATTAAAGGTGTGTACTACCACACCCAACTACTCTCTTTCTTCCTTTTTTTTTACTTTAAGAACTTTAACTTTTAGCCTGCATATATTTTTAATACACTATAAGTCATTTAGAGGTTTTCTTTATTTTTGAATCTCTCTTTACAGTATATCTCTCTTTTTTTGACCACACGAGCCTTTAAATTACTGAGAAATATGAGTAGGATTAAAGTCATGGCTTTGGTGGCTGGATCCAGCCCATTCCTTAGCTTTCCAGCCTCATGGCAGTGGTACCGCTGGAGCCATTCTTGTTGCCACAGCTCTTTGGCATTTCAAAGTCCCTGCCAACAAACCAGCTGCAGTAGTGTGCTTCACCACATGGACCACCTGCCTGGAAGAGTCAGAGTTTGCCCTGACAGGACAGCCCAGAAAGCCAGCATTTTAAAACCGGCACAGCTTTTTTCCTGCTATGGCTGAAAACTGAAAAGCATACATTCAGCTTTTCATCAACACTGTTTAAGTGTTTTGTGGCAGAACCTCTTAAAATAGCTGCAGGGTTTTGCAGCTAAAGCTGAGTCAGGAAGCCTCTCTTAGATGAGAGTGCTTGATTGCCACCAGCAAGCAGAGCAGACCTGAGAAATTGCTGCTACCAAGAAAACATGCTTTACTCTATTCTTTCCCAAGTCTTCTCAGGGTTTTTTGGATGCAGTTATCCACGTTGGGCAGCCATTCTGTAGTAGGAGCTGCTGGCCGCTTCCCAGCCTCCCAGCTCCCAGCCACTGGCTAGCTTTATACCCAAAATAACAACACACAAACTGTATTCATATAAACACTGCTTGGCCCATTTCTATTAATGTGTGTAGCACCAGAAGATGGTGACTTACCAGGGAGATTCTAGCCTACATCCATCTTGGGTCAGAGTTTCATCGCATCTGTCCTGGAGAGGAGAGGCATGGCATCTACCTCACTTCCTCTTCCTCCCAGCATTCTGTTCTGTTTACTCCACCCACCTATGTTCTAACCTATCAGACCAAGCAGTTTCTTTATTAATTAACCAATGAAAGCAACAGATTGATAGGACACTCCCACATCACACTAAAGCTTGTCACAGCAATGACCAGCCCCTGGAATCAAGTTTTGTTTCAGTTTCTTTTCATATGTTGTGACGAGACACCATGACCAAGGCAACTTAAAAGAAAGCATTTGATTGGGGGCTTCCTTACAGTTCCACAGGATGAGTTTGGGATGATCCTGGTTGGGAGTATGATGGCAGACAGACAGGCATGGTACTAAAGTAAACATCAAATAAGATCTGAAAGTTGTATGGAGAGAGGAAGGGGGGGAAAGGGAGGGAGGAAGGGAGAGAAAGAGAGAGAGAGAAAGAGAGTAAACTAGGTGTGATCTTTTGAAACCCCAATCCCTATCTCTTAAGTAGCACATCTCTTCTAAAAGGCCATGTAGGCAAAATTATAGTATGAATAATAATAAAAAACAAAAGCAGAGAGACATATTAGGGTTCAACCTTAAAATCATAAAAGCAAAGTAGTCAAGCTAATAGAGAATTCTTACCTCTTCAATGGTTACACAATCGCAAGCTAAGCAGAAGAAGCAGACTGAGTAGCCTAAGACTCTTTCGCCTCCCATTTTTTATTGCCTCTAGTGCTGGGATTAAAGGTATGACTCCTTAGTCCTGGGATTAAAAGTGTGAACCACCATCACCTTGATTTGTTTCTGCATTTATCTTATGTAGCACAGGGTGTCCTTGAACTCACAGCGATATATCTGCCTCCTCCGTCTCCCAAATCCTAGGATTAAAGATCACTGCCTGATCACCAATGGCTTAGCTTTGCCCTTCTGATGATCTTTTTTTTTTTGCTTGTAGTCAGTGTTTTATTGCAGCAACGGAGTGAGCTAAGTAGGACACAGAGGTATCAAAAACTCACCCAGAAGTTCAGAATTCTTTGTATCAGGAGAATAAAAGGTCAGTTGATTCTATAGAGAAGTTTAATTTATTAAAATATAAATAAAATATCACTATACAGAAATTTCTGTCTAGACCACCAATCATCTATGACCCTCTAAATATGTTCCTCAAGTAACCACACAATATCTTAATATTAATTATAAACGTTCAGCTTATTTTTAGCTAGCTCTTATAACTTCATTAGTACATTTCTATTCATCTCTGTGCTGCTCTGAAGTGTTACGGAGTAAATGAATGGCAGACAGAAATTATATTAAATATTCAGCTTTAATAAGGGTAAGACTTACGAAACCGAGATTCCCGTGGAGAACAGGGAAACAGAAAGAACGCGGGGAGTACACCCGCAATCTTTATTAGTAAAAAATAACCTCAGGGGACCCTGCCTTCAAGCAAGGTGATTGGCTGAGGTGCCCCTACATCTCCCCCTTTTGTCTAAATAAGACAGAGCCAAACCAAATACAACTACATACAATAGGAACAAATAATAAATACACTAAACATTCTATTTCAAGGAGTCTAAATAATGTAGAGAGTACAATTATCTAATCTTCAACTCCGTCAAAGATCTGAGAAGGGAAGTAATATTACTTAACAAACGAGAAATATCCAAAATGTGCCACAAATGACAGAGACAACTGACTACCTGGGCAATCACCCAAAGTCTCGTTTGCAATGTTGAGTCAACCAACTTTGGCTAAGGCCGAAACTAATTGACATAGCATTATTAAGGGCAAGAAACCTTTTATAACTATCCTACCCTGTCTTGGCAAGATAAGACAATCCTGTTTCATCCACTTATGGATATTTTGTATCTTTGTCTGTAGTTGAAGTATGGGCTCGTCTTAACCCAAAGTCCACTTCTGCCAAAAGGACAAGCTCCCAGTAGAGTGTCTTTGGTGCTCAATGTTCTCTCGGGAGTAGAGCGATGTTGCCAGGAGTGATTGTGTCTCATTGGCACGGAATTCTAGGTTAGATTAAAGGCCATTTTCTACAGCTCTTTGAAGAGGTTGAAGATTATACTATCTATACTAAATATAATCTCTATGTATCTAAAAATCCTGATTATCCTAAAAATAAATATGACAAACATATAATTCTCAATACCTATCTAAATTGAAGACTAAGAGAATAAACAACTGTGCAATATATGAAGACAGTTATCTCCAACTGTAAGCAATATCATTACATATCAAATGTAAACAATGTTATTATATAAATAATATCAGAGGTAGAAATGTACATTGTAATATGGTAAATGTATCAATACAATATAGACAAAGTTATAAGCATACTCGTATACAAAAAATAGAGGTAGGAACACTCACATTCAATATTCAATATATCAATATACAAGAATCAGTACCAACACAATTTTCTAGAAACAGTAATTCACAAATACCAATCATCCCATCAAACTAGTTAAATCCCCTTTTTTTGAAAGTACCCCTAATTCCATAAAATATCTCCCCCATCCCCTCAACCCTATACAAACCACTAAATGATGTCCCTAACCCTGAGGGCACACTCTGTTGGGAGAGGGGACCTCGTCCTCTAAGATTGCTTCCAGCTGACATGGGGGTGATGTTCTTCTTAGGGGGTCCTGTGAAAGCAAATGATGGTATAATTCCTAAATTAACCGTTGACCTAAGAAAATTATAACTAGCCTCTGAGTGTTTTGAGAAGGTCCAGCCAGAGTGTTGTCAAAATTGTGCACCATCCAAAACTGTCTTGTACAGCTGGTACCAAAAAAACAGGTCTAATTTTAGCGCAAAAAAAAAAAAATCATGACGTCATAATAACCAGGTTGAGTTGATGTTGTGGGGCCCCATCTAAATACTGGAAACTTCAAAGATTACTGTAGGAAAATTTGTTGCTTGTTATGGGAAATTTAAATGTTAACAACAAAGACATATACTGACATATAAAGAAAGACACAGATATGAGGAAAGGCAAAGAAAGTTTATCAAGTATATATTTATTCTTATTCTGTCCCATTTCATGGCTCCTGACCTGAGACAGAAACTCTGAGATATCTCTTATCAACAGGCTTGGTTTTGAAGAGGGACTGAGCCATAGTCCAACTCCAAAACCAGCTCTACATATTTATAAAGAAATGTTTGACAAGACATACAAAAAATTAATACTTACAACACATGTTTAGTTTTACTGCTGATCCTTAGTGGGTCGTAATTAGTTTCCAACCATCAGTAATTAAATATTCAGGGTCCCTTAAATTCCTTGAAGATGAGTGTTTTCCTGTGGAGATAAGAAAAGAACCCTGCCCCCAACCTATCTGTATTCAGTATGATGGACATCCTTGTGAATGAATTGTTATTTATCTTTTCCAAGTGGCTTCTCTTCTTCAAACCGAACCTTTATTAGTTAGAGGGTATCCACAATTTTTCCTCTCCTGTGGAGACAAGAGCAAAACCCCTTCCCCAATGCAGCACATCTCCTGGCTTCCATTGTGAGGTCAGCACATCCTTGAAATAAACTGGTTGATTTAGTTCAACAGACTTTTCCATTATCCAGTGCTTTCTGCAGCCTTAGTCCCCTTTTCATTGGTGTTGAAAAAATTCAAGGTTAATAAAGCATTATGTAACAATTTTTGGGGGTGTTTTCCACCCCTTTCTGTTTGTTTAACATATCCTTTATAGTTCTATTTGATTTTTCTATGACTACTTGACCTGTAGGATTATATGGTATACCTGTAACATGCTTAATATTGTAATAAGCAAAAATCTGTTTCATTTTTCCTAGAGACATAAGCAGGACCATTATCCATTTTTATTTGTGTAGGTATACCCATGATAGCCATGACTTCTAATAAATGAGTGATTACTGAATCAGCTTTTTCTGAACTTAAAGCAGTTGCCCACTGAAAGCCTGAATAAGTGTCAATGGTGTGATGAACATATTTTAGTTTGCCAAATTCTGCAAAATGGAACACATCCATCTGCCAGATTTCATTCCTTTGGGTGCCCTTTGGATTAGCCCCTGCAGGCAGTGGCATTTGGTTATAGAAAGAGCAAGTAGGGCATTTCTTTACAATCTCCTTAGCTTGTTGCCATGTAATAGAAAACTCTTTCTTCAAGCCTTTGCTATTAATATGATGTTTTTTAATGAAATTCAGAGGCCTGTAGCACACTACCAATCAACAAATGATCAATTTCTGCATTACCTTGTGCTAGAGGAACTAGCAGACCCGTATGGGATCAAATGTATGTTATATACATAGCGCAGAGCCTGTTCCTGATCATGTCTTGTACCTGGATAAACAATGAGGTTAGTTCTGCATCATCAGGTATAAATTCAGCAGTTTCAATATGTAAAATAACACTTTCTGCATATTGTGAATCAGTAACTATATTAAAAGTTTGGTTCTTTAAAGATCACTTAGCACCATAAGAATGGCATATAATTCTGCCTTCTGGACAGAATCATAAGGACTTTGTTCTACCTTACTCAAGTCTTCTGATTTGTAACCTGCCTTCCCTGATTTATTGGCATCAGTACAAAATGTACGGGCTCTGGTTATTGGAGCATCACAGATGATTCAAGGAAGGATCCAAGAAGTTCTCTTTATGAAGTTAAGCCTCTTGCTTTTTGGATAGTTGTTATTAATGTCTCCCAAAAAATTAGCAAAAGCTCTTTGCCATGGTTCATTATCTTCCCATAATTTATTTAGTTCATCAGCAGTGAAAGGCACTATAATTTCTGCTGGGTCTATGCCTGTTAGTTGACGAAGTCTCAACTTGTCTTTTATAATTAATTCAGAGACTTTTTCCACATAAGTTTTTAGTTTCTTACTTGGTTTATGTGGTAAATGATCCATTCCAAAATAATATCATCTCTCTGCATCAAAATTCCTGTAGGAGAAATTTTTGATGGTAGTATGGCAAGAATACAATCGAGCTCTGGATTCACCCTGTCCACATATGCCTTTTGTAATTTTGCCTCAATCATTGTCAGTTCCTTTTCTGCTTCAGTTGTTAATTCTCTGGGACTGTTCAAATCTTTATCACCATCCATGGTTTTGTTCAAATGAATTATTAGATCAGGTGTTATCCCAATAGCTGGTTGTAGACTGGAATTGTCTCCTAACAGTCTTTGAAAGTCATTAACAGTTCATAGCTGATATCTTCTAATTTGTGCCTTTTGTGTCTTAATTTTTTGCAATCCTATTTTATAACCTAAATAATTAACAGAATCTCCCCTCTGAATCTTTTCAGGAGCAATCTGCAATCCCCATTTAGGTAAAACTATCTTCATTTCTTCAAACAGTCTTTCCAAGGTATCCATGTTTGAATCAGATATCAAAATCTCGTCCATGTAATGATAGACTTGGGAAATTTGTTGTGTATTATTTGCAATGGTTGATTTACAAAATATTGGCACAGGGAGGGGCTATTTAACATGCCCTGTGGGAGAACGGCCCACTAGTATCTCCTTGAAGGTTGAGAATTATTATAAGTAGGTACTGTGAAGGCAAACTTTTCTCTATCTTTTTCTTGTAAAGGTATAGTGAAGAAACAATCCTTTAAATCAAAGCTATGAGAGGCTATACTTTTGGTAATACAGAGGGCAAAGAAATTCCAGATTACAGAGGGCCCATAGGTTGAATAGCCTCATAGATAGCCCTGAGATATGTCTCCATTATCCATTTACCAGATTTTTTCTTAACCACAAATACAGGAGAATTCCAAGGGCTAGTAGATTCTTCTATATGTAGAACAACTAATTGTTCTTGACCAGCTCTCCTAAAGCCTGTAACTTTTCCTCAGCTAAAGGCCATTGCTTTGTCCATATTGGTATCTCAGTCAACCATTTTAGAGGCAGGGCTGTTGGTATCTATGAAGAGCCATCAATTGCTTTGTGTTCTTTTTTTTTATTGAAAAAAATTTTTTCTGCCTCCTCCCCGCCTCCCATTTCCCTCCCCCTCCTCCCGCCCCTCTCCCCCTTCCCCCACTCCTCTTCTCCTCCCTCTCCAGTCCCAGGAGCAGTCAGGGTTCCCTGCCCTGTGGAAAGTCCAAGGTTTTCCCCCCTTCATCCAGATCTAGGAAGTTGAACATCCAAACTGTCTAGGCTCCCACAAAGCCAGAACCTGAAGTAGGATCAAAACCCCGTGCCATTGTCCTTAACCTCTCGTCAGCTCTCGTTGTCCGCCATGTTCAGAGAGTCCGGTTTTATCCCATGCTTTTTCAGTCACAGTCCAGCTGGCCTTGGTCAGCTCCCAATAGATCGGCCCCACTGTCTCAGTGGGTGGGTGCACCCCTCATGGTCCTGACTTCATTATACATGTTCATGGACCCAGCAATACCACTCTTGGGAATTTACCCAAGAGATCCCTTATCATATGACAAAAGCATTTGTTCAACTATGTTCATAGCAGCATTATTTGTAATTGCCAGAACCTGGAAGCATCCTAGGTGTCCTTCAATGGAAGAATGGATGAAGAAAGTGTGGAATATATACACATTAGAGTACTACTTTGCAGTAAAAAACAATGACTTCTCAAATTTTGCATGCAAATGGATGAAAATAGAAAATACTATCCTGAGTGAGAACCTTCATCTACCAATGGATGGAGATAGAGACAGAGACCCACACTGGAGCACTGGACTGAGCTCCCAAGGTCCTAATGAGGAGCAGAAGGAGGGAAAACTTGCTTTGTGTTCTTGTATAGCCCAAATGGCCAGTTTCCACCATCTGTAATATCTTTTAATATTGTTCTCAGAAATATAGGCTCTAGAAGCAGCAGGAATGTTAATTTGGGTATTCCATTGCTGTAATAGGTCACAGCCCCATAAATTCACTGCATTATTGGCTACATATGACCTTAGTTTTCCTATTTGTCCTTCTGGCCCTATGCATTTAACCCATCTCATGCTTTGCCTTACTCAAGATAGGGTTCCAATTCCCAGGAATTGAACATTTATGTCCTGAAGAGGCCAATACGGATGCCAAGATTCTGGAGTAATGATACTTACATCCACACTTGTGTCCAGTAGGAAAGTAAATAAAAATACCATTTACTCAAACTCTTAGCTTTTGTCTTTGATCACTTATAGAAGTCTGCCAAAATACATCTAACTCATCCTTCAGGCCATTTTTGCTTGTAACAGCAGGCATGGGGCTTTCTAATTTTCCTGATGAGGCACATTCTCTGCAGTAACCAGAAATGACTGGACCACATTCACCATGGGGGGCTGTGAGAGGCCCCCCATTGCATTTTCCAATTCTAACAGATTGCCTTGTCTATCTCTTGTTGACCTACACTCATTCATCCAATGTCTGCCTTTTCCACATCTCCCACATAAGCCTAAAGGCTGAGTCCTAAAGACTATAGGATTGATATAATATTAGGGAATTTATTGGGGCTGGAGAGAATGGCTCAGTGGTTAAGAGGATTGCCTGCTCTTCCAAAAGTCCTGAGTTCAATTCCCAGCAACCACATGGTGGCTCACAACCATCTGTAATGAGGTCTAGTGCCCTCTTCTGGTCTGCAGACATACACACAGCATAATAAATAAACATATTAAATTAACCAATTAATGTTGGTTGAACCCCAATTACTGTCTGTGGGTTTTTATTATTTGTACTACATATATGAAGTCTCACAACCTCTGTAATGCCAGTATCTGATGGACCTGTGTACCTACACAGAATTTTTACTATTTCTTTGTTGGTAGAAATTTAGATTATTTTCCAATTTTTGCAGAGATATATTATGTTGCAGTGAACATTGGACAGCATATCTATTTTAATTCAATTGTACAGATAGTCAAGTATGAGTTTGTAACTATACTTTAACTTTCTGAGAAAAGTCAATGTTTTTCCATTTTAAATAATTTATTTTTATTTTTTATGTGTATGAGTGTTTTTACCTATATGCATGTCTGTGCATCATGTGCTTGCCATGCCAATAATGTAAAGTTTTTGAGGTGAAAAAGTTACAAATTATCTTGATTTAAAATTGATACAATGGTTACATACAATAAAATATCAAATTTAATGTTATAGATCAACTTACAAATTTTAAATTATTGTCAAAAATACATGACTAATAAATTTATTCATGAAATATAAAAATGTAAAACCTGAGTCTAAATACAAATTAACAGAAATAAATCCTTCTGAACAAAGAAAAGTTACACTGAAAGGTGAAAAATAATGTTTCTTCATCACCAGGAAAATACTTAACTCTGGGGTACATAAAATATTCCTAAAACTGGAAAAGATGATTGAATATCCTGTCCCATAATATCAACAACAACAAAGATAAAAACTCCTCGAAATTTGTGTTTTTTTAAATTAACACTTTTTAATGAAACACAGCTTTGTCATGTGTCTTACTCAAGTTTCCGAGAAGGAATGGGGGAAGAGGACTGTTTATATAGATATATCAAAGACTCAAAAATTTAAGGAAATATGAAAATATGTAAGTTTATGCAAATTACAAATCAGAGGTTTTTGTCTCTCCATTTGGATAAGATCAAGCTTATTTACCCCAGAGGACAAAGAGAACAAATATTAATTGCTCCTCTTAATATTCTCCTTTCTTCTTTGTACTCTGGCCCACCCAGTGGAGAAACAGACAGAGAAAATCACAATTCAGGGCAAGAGCTCCAATATCACTGGAGAGGAGAGAAGTTGCTTGCCACCCACAACAGCTCCCAGATTACTACTGCGAGGGACTTGTTTCATGAGACTTTGACCACTTCTGGATCCTAGAATAGAACAGTGCTTATTGATTTATTGTCCTCCCTCACCAGCTCATTGGACAGTGACATCAGCCCAGCAGCAGCCCCCATCACACACTGGGAAAGGGAAAGAGCAACAAATGAACAATCCTATCAAAAGGGCTATGTGTCCTGTACTATTACCCCATTTCCCCAGTTCTTGACAGGAAAGTCAATAGCAACGGATAGTGTGTCACTCACTCTCTTCTTGGTAGTGGAGAAGCTAAAGGCCAAGATCTCTTGCCAGGCTCACACCCCCCTTGAAAAGGACTCAAGAGGTGGTGCTAAAGGAAGTACAGCCATGGGAGCTGATAGGGACTACAGCCTACCTAGAGGTGGCACAGGCTGACAATGGAGATATTAAATTCCAGGAAGAGATTAGTAGTGGAGGCTATGATATGGGGATAGCCATGAACCTGCCTATTTAGGATCACTGGGTATCCCCTCTTGAACTTCCCATCCTTGCTGTTCAGCCTCAGCTTCCTCCACCTGTCTGAAAGACAGCTGCAGAAAGGACATGCACCAAAGAGTAGAGATAATTCAGAGAAGGAATGAGGACCAGGCCTGGGCCCACTGTTCAAGTAAGTCCCTGCCAGGCTCTCCTCCCAACTTGTCAGTATCACCGGTCAAGATGAAATAGACACATCCCATGAGACACATCTGAAGCTGTAACAATCCACCCAATCCAATCAAGTGTCACAGGACAGGTGTTCAGCATGCCAAGATCCCAGATGGCTCCTTACTCTGGTCTGGTTTTTGGTTTCTTAGCATAGAGCCCACATGCCTGTGGTTCTTCCTCCCCTCATCCATGAGTCCCCTATAAGGAGGAGCACCTGACAGAACTGAAAGGCAGGAGAGTGGTTGGTGGTAAGTTGAGACACAGGAAGGCTAGCACCCTCTGTACCTTTTGTGATTTGGAATTCCACAGCCCCACTCCTGCCACCACCCATGAAGCCATCTCTAAGAACTAAGGAAAGACATGAATTGGACTGGCAGTATGGACAGACTGGTCCCAGCTGAAAGCTGGCTACCACGGAATGATGCTGCCACCATGTAAATAGGTTCTTGGAATGTGTTTTCATGAGCTCTAAAGGATAGACATGCAGTCAGTTTGCAAACGGCTTTGATTCTGTACTACATCATACATGATTCCCAACATGAAACAAAATAAACATATGTTCCTCTCCTATCTCTGTGGCCTTGGGGTGTGAGTGAGCAGTGGAGAGCTGGGGGCACAGCCACCCATTTCTAACAGCTATCTTCTTCAAGAATAAGCTGAAGGACTGGTAGAGGTGAATCCTTTCAGGAAAAGGCATGCGGGCAGGGTGACCTGGAGGATGGGCAACATCCTTGTATAAACATGGAAGGCTGCGGCGATTAAGGCTGCAGGCATCCTTCCTTAGGCTGAGTGTCATGTCCTCTCTTTCTTGAAGCTGCTCGGGTCCCTGAGAGATTATATTCCTGGGATGGGTCAGCCGTGCCAGGTAATGATGGTTAGATCAGTCTCTTCTAGGAATCTAAACTGGAGGGGGGCATCATCTCTGTACTAACCAGCTGCACACCTCCATTCTCTGTCAGTTCCCCCTTAGTCCTGTCCTGAGCATGAGGGAGCCCATTGGTGGATGGAGCAGTAAGAGACAATCGTCTGTATTCTGTCAATTATATTTTAAATAAATGCTGATTGGCCAGTAGCCAGGCAGGAAGTATAGGCAGGACAACCATATAGGAAATAGAGGTGGGGCAATGAGAACAGGAAAATTCTGGAAAGGAGGAAGCCCATTCTTCCCCAGTCCTGTCTCAACCACCCAAGAAGCAAGATGTGACCTGCCCCACTGAAAAAGGTACTGAGCCATGTGGCTAACATTGATAAGAATAATGGGCTTTATAAGTCATGAGTTAATACGAAGCCTGAGCTAATGGGCTAATCTGTTTATAGTTTATGGAGACCTCTGTGTGATTTTCTTTGGGGCTTACTGGCTGTGGGAACTGGACAGGACAGAAACCCCAACAAGCAGGCTCTCATGTTACAAGACTCAGGCCTAGGAAAACTAGGGGAGGGAGAAGGTACTCCCACAGAGGGTTTGCTGGCCACAGATGGGAGAGCCTTAGAAGGTTTCTTCCAGGCCTAGGATGGACACTGCTCTGAAATGCTCCAAAGTTCAGCCACCAGATTGCACAGAAGGTCAGTCAGGGCTGCAGGGGGAAAGGGCCACTCAAGCTGTAGTTGAAATTTGTGTTTTTAAATATTCAAATTGACTATATCTTAACCACCTGACAATGTTCTACTGACACTAAACTTTTACTTGTTGCTGAAATAAGTGTAAGTCAAAATGAAACTTGGCACTATCTATGTATCAAATATAAATATCATTTGAACTAACAAATGTTCTTTGGGAACTGAGCCCATAAATATCTCTATGCAAATGAAAAGGATTGTATGTATGCTGCTATTCATCACAAACTCATTTATAGAAGTAATGCTCTCAAAGTATCTAAGTATGAATTAGTATATAATGAATAAATATATTTTTCCATATCCGTATAATCCTCTGCAATGTAAAGCAAGTTACAAAACTTACCTAAGGTTACAATTTTAGTTTAAAAAATACCAAGAATACTCATTGAAGGAGCAATTTATTATAATGTATTAGCTCATTACCAATTGATCAAGTTTACTTGTGGTCTTCTCACAGCTCTACAACTTACTGTGTAATGAATACTAAATTATAGGTGCAGTGCTACTATCTTCATC
This sequence comes from Chionomys nivalis, assembly GCF_950005125.1. Classification (NCBI taxonomy): domain Eukaryota; kingdom Metazoa; phylum Chordata; class Mammalia; order Rodentia; family Cricetidae; genus Chionomys; species Chionomys nivalis. Next base: position 10,699,865 of record NC_080112.1, on the reverse strand, counting down.
ATATGTACCATGAACACAATACAAACAAGAACTCATTTCATGAAGTTTTCATCAGCATTATGTCTATCCCTTACCCTTTGGTAGGAGTGGATGGGTATTGGGCTTGGAGAGAGGCAAAAGGGAACATGAGGAGGCATGAGTGAAAGGACAGTGGATAGAATTTAGAAATAAATAAATAAAGGAAAAACACATTAAACTCATAGTTGGTACCATAGCAACACTATCTGATTCACTTAATCTTGATTGTAGACTTCTATAGAACTTCTGTTATATGCAAATATAAATAAATAAAAATAAAAAAATGTACAGCTGATTATTTGTACCTCAAAACCTAAGAGACACACGTGAGAAACCAGATAATTAGAACATACTTTCAAAGAAATTTAAAGTTTTTATCAATCTATACAAGAAACAATTGTTCTGTTTGAGGGATAAGGTTGGAAAATTTATCTAAACTGGACTAGTAACTTTTGCACCATATTGATAAAGCACTGCTGTGTGTTGGGCTGTTCCCTAACTTCATAGTACCTTAAGATCTGACTTGAATTTTAACTAAGGTCTTTGCAAATATATCTCACAAATTTAAATAAAGTCACACTGGAGTAAGGCAGGCACATATTTCAATAGGATTAATGCTGCACTAAAATGCAGGAAATAGTCACAGAGACACAGTAAGGATGTCATGTGAGCATGGAGGCAATGTTTGAGTGATACTCCCACAAACTAAGGCTACTGGAAGGAAATAAAAAATCTGTTAGATTCTATATTGAAAACATGCATCTTCCTTCTCACTGATATTCCATTTCCAGACTAGAAAACCCCAAAACAGAAGTAAAATTTTTTGATTACTTTAAATTATCCTGTTTGTGGCATTCAGTGATGTAGTCCTATGTTGCAAAGAGAGGCCTGCTTGTTCATTCCAGTCGCCTGGCTAGGTTAGCCCCAAAATAACCACACAGAAATTGTATTTCTTAAAACACTGTTCGGCCCATTAGCTCTAGTTTCTTATTGGCTAATTCTTACATATTAATTTAACCCATTTCGATTAATCTGTATAAAGCCATGTGGCAGTGGCTTACCAGGAATGATTCTAACTGGCAACCGTTTCAGGCAGAGGATCCATGGCTTCTCCCTGACTCTCCTTTCTTCCTTTCAGCATTCAGTTCTGTTTTCCATGCCTACCTAAGTTCTGCCCTATCAAAAGGCCAAGGCAGTTTCTTTATTCATTAACCAATGAAAGCAACACATAAACAGAAGGACCTCCTATACCAGTCCTAAGAAATTACTCTAAATTTCTAAGAATTAGAAAAGTACTCATAGCATATTTTTTATACCTCAAACTTGCTTTCTTGCTTTGTATGACAACATTTCTGTTCAGTTAAGTTAAATTCTTCTTCTTCTTTAATTTTGTTTTTTTTGTTTTTCAAGACAGGGTTTCTCTCTAGCTTTTGGAGCCTGTCCTTCCTGAACTAGCCCTTTTAGACCAGGCTGGCCTCAAACTCACAGAGATCTGCCTGCTTCTGCCTTCTGAGTGTTGGAATTAAAAGCATGTGCCACCAAGGCCCAGCATCAAACTCTTTTAGTACTGTTTTAGGGAAGTTTTGTTTTTAATATTAAACCTTGCTTACTTACTTCCTGTATGTATAATCTTGTATTAAGTACAGTAAACTTTCCTAAAATATAGTAAAGTCTGGAGCTCCTAATAGAATAGATATTTTTACAGTAGTGTACTGTTAAAGCCTAACATTGAATAAAATCAGATGTCTTTGGAGGAATTTTAGTCTTCACATATTTTTGACATACACATTTGTGACATAAACAACTGTGGGGATTTATAGTGATAAGTAACACATTAAAATTTATTAATTTTTATCAAAAGAGAAAGGATATATACAAGAAGACTATTATTAAAAACTGGTTGGTTTAAGGGGTAAAGAAGCCATGTGAACAAACAAATCACAAGGTGATGAATAACAAACTTGCTTGACTCGTAAGACTCCTTTAATATTTGTTAATAAGAAACATTTGCTATAATGTGGCTGGCATCAAAATAATAAAGGCTGCTTTAACATGTCACTCACTGAAAATTGCTTTTGTTATTTGCTTAAACTAATAAAAATTGCAACTATGTGTCTTTCCATATTGAAACCCAACTCATCTTTTAAGTTGGTCTAATAAATTATGTTATTGCTTCATGATAATATTTATAAATGAACTATTGTTGAGTACCCAGATTCCAAGAAAAAGGATGTTTAAGACAGTGGAGAAGGGAGTGTCATAGCACATTTTGATATAATGTGGGCTATTAGCTGTAGTTGTTTCATATGTTTTCCACCAAAATACAAAGTGACGGGCAATCAATGTGAGAGTGGATATGAAATTGCTTTGCAATTTTGAAAATTACGTGTATGGGACATCATGTTTCAGCTTATAGAACTAGGTTTTCTGTAATAATTAATTATTTTTTCTAGTGACTAAAAGAAGAAGGTTATGTGAATGCTAGTCAAAAATGTTGTATTTTGGGTAAATCAATTTAAACCAGAAAATGTATTTTATATGATATAACATTGCAATAATATTTTCATAAACTTTGGAAACTTTTTCAGAAACTTCTATTTTGCATGATTAAATATGTCTGCTGATTTTAGAGCACTTTAAAAACTCACTAGTGTTTCATATGGCAGTTGCTAAGTGGAAAGTGAAGAAATATAGCTCAAATAAAAGAATACTTGCAGTTGTCAATATGCCATTTAAAAAATGTATGTAAACATCACTCTACTACCTTATCACCATAATGTTTGCAATTTTCAAAATGTTACACTTGCCTAACTTTCTTCATTTATTTTCCATTTAATACAGTTGTTTACAGAGACTTGTTGATGGAGAGTAGATATTGTGGTAAGAATATATGATATTAGAGTTGATAAATGAGAGAACAAAACTAAAAAATTAGATTTTCTTGTTGATAAACCATTTATTGACATATTTAATTTCATTCAAAATTATGTATTGGGTGTATTGTTTCCCAATATTTCTCTACTTCGGTAAAAGGGTTTCATCAACTGGTTGCTATTGTTATTAGCACTGTATTACATTTTAATACAGCACATAAGAAAGTAAGTACATCCATCTGATTATATTTTTATGCTACTATGATTTTGTACCTGCAATTTCTCTGACAGTTTTAAGTACAGCAATTTTAGATGTAGCTCTTTTTCATAAATAGGTGAATATTTAAATAAGGTGAATGACTTTAAGCAGTCAGACCTTTAGTGGACCATAAGAATAAACAGCACAAACTTAAGGAAATTTTGGGGGAAAGAAAACCTATTTATGCTTGTCTGCATGATTTGGTTGTTCTATGGCTTTTCAATATACCAATGCACCTGTGTCTAGTTCTGTATGAAAATCTACAAAATACAGATGTTTGAGAAATGAAATTTTTTTTCTCAAATTGAAGGGGAGTTTATGGTAGGCATCTGAGTATATTTGTTTTTATATGCTCAAAGTATATCCTATAGAACAAACACTGTACTTACTTGAATGGCAGTAATTTTTAACCAGTCTTTAGATAAACACCATGCCTAAGTGAATGCTCATTTTATTCTGAGGAACCTGCATTTTCCCGAATGGAAAAAAAAAAACATGAATAATATGGCAATATGGTAATGTGTCTTCCCTAATCTCTTTTTAAAACAAATGAGCAGGAAAATATATAAGAAATTGTTCCACTAATGTTAAAACAGCCTATATGGTAACCGTAATGTAGACTTCTTTTTGTGTCAAAGTATTAAGGGCTTTCATGCTTGTAAGTTCTCCTCTCTGGCTTTGAGAAATAGAATTCTTATACAAAACTTTGATTATTGCACCAGTAATCCACACAAATTTCTTTGCTTTATGTAACAACATGCAACCTCAAAGTACATTGGTTAAAATTGAGCACTGAATTTTCTGAAGTTATTCTTGCACATTCTCTCCAATTATTTCAAAATCTTTTAACAGATGACTCAAATTTATCATTGTTTCAAATTGTGTTCCCTTTCATAGCTTTTGTCATCTGATATTTTGGAAATCCTGAGAGGTACACCATTTCAATGATCCTTCAAGAGCAACTAAAAATCAGGCTATCTGTAATACAAATTCTCAATTGTAATTTTTTCTTCACATATAAAGGAAATTTGACTTCAATGAATGAAAACTATAGTAAGTGATACATTCAAAAGATACTTCCTGGGATCTTAATAGGAGACACTTTTCTTTCTTTCTTTCTTTCTTTTTCTTTCTTTTCTTTCTTTCTTCCTTCCTTCCTTCCTTTTTTTCTTTTTTTCTTTCTTTCTTTCTTTCTTTCTTTCTTTCTTTCTTTCTTTCTTTCTTTTTTCTTCCGACCTTTCTTCCTTTCTTTCTACTGTCTCTTTTTTAGTTCTTTCTTTTTTTATAAATTTCTTTCATCTTATGCATCTTAATTGCCTGATGTCATAATTCAGAGGTGGATATATAGTAGTAGGGTTTGTGAAAAGTAAATAAAGGACTAAAGTGAATTAAAAGGAAGACAGCAATGCAAGAATGAGTTTCAAAGCCCATAGAAATCAGCTGTCTTTAAGCCATGCCTGAAAATACCTGCACTGCTAATGTCCCACTTCCACATTGCCCATTTAACCTTTCTAAGGAGTCCGGAGTTAGTACCTACAATGTGCCCAAGTATCTGTTCAAGAAAATAAGGGTAAATGCATCTGTCTGCCTTGTGTCACAATTTATGAAGTTACTGAGTTTTGATTCACCTTTCCCATTTGTGGGTGAGATGTGATTGGAAAAAGGAGTCATAGTCGGTTGATTAGAGAAGCTAATGGCTTAAACCAAGAAGCATATTGCACCCTACTTATCACAGTGATTTATTTAGAAGTAGACATGTGACCTGGAATAGTCTGGTATACATGAATGGCTGTATTAGGGATGCTAATTTTACAAACCCTAAAAGGGAACATGTTTCTGTTTTCAGAAAATAGGACCAAAATTAGAACTGCATCTCTGTTTAGGGCTTGTAACCAGTCCCTTGTTTCCAGAATTCTTCAAACCAAAAGGCACTCCATTCCATACAAATGTAGTTATTGGCAGTATTTCTTTGGGAATTATAAATAATTCACAGGTTCTCTTTTTGTTAAGTACTTTGAACAAGCTTATATCACAGAAAATGGTTTAAAACATACTTCAGTGTGCCAAGAATATTTTACTATACAGACAAAAGAGACTGCAGATGTTCTAGGCTTGAAGAAACAAATCATATTTTTTAAATTGAAAATAGATTCTTCTCTCACGCAATACATTCTGACCACAGTTTCCCCTCACTCACTTCTCCCAGCTCCCACAGCCAGCTACCCTTTCCACCAAATCTACCTCCTCTCTTCCCCAGATCTACTTTCCTCTGCTTTCTTTCAGAAAGGAGTAAGCCCTCAAGATGTGACAGGGAAACAGGCTAATACCAAGATCCAGGAAGACAAGGCAATAACCCTCATCAAGGCTGGACAAGACAACCCAATACAAGGAAAAGAGGGTCCAACGCAGGCAAATAAGTCAGAGATACAATCATTCTCCATGGTTAAAAGTCTCTCAAAACACCAAGCTACAAAACTATAACTTATATATAAATGACCTGAAGCTGAACTCTTCAGTCTCTGTGAGCTTATATGTGCCATGCTTAGTTGATTCAGTTGGTCATGTTCTCCTAGTGTCCTCCATCCCCTGAGATATGACAGAAGGGACAGGATGGAGACATCCAATTTAGACTCTCTGTCTGTATAATGTCTGGCTGTGAGTCTCTCTACCCATTCCCATCTGTTCCCTGAGGAAGCTTCTCTGATGATGACATGACAAAGCACTGATGGATGTGTATAGGAGAATATCTGATTGGAAAATTACCAACCTATGAATACAGAAGAATTCATTAGGAATAATTTCATTTATTTTTAGACCATTCAGAAACAGCAGTTTTAAAAGAAGGATTTCATTATATATTTTAACATATCTTTTTCAGAAAAAAATCTTTCCAGACATGGAAATCATCAAGACAATGGTGATATTTGTAAATACAAAAGGGATATTCAGGTTAAATTAAAATCGTCTAGGTGTTAATTGGGTTAAACTATGAGTCCTACATGTGTCATTTACATTCTCTTTCTCAAAAAAAGCACTGTAGGATAGTGGGTGAGAAGTGAGATGACGAACTACAAAATATTAACTTTAATTCCACCTTTTCATTTACAGCCATTATTATCATGCATCTGTCTTCTCTAACCCATAAAGTAGAAATAAATTGAGTAGGTGGCTTTAGTCTGGTCTGCTCCAACTAAAATTGCAGAGGGTCAGGATAATCATAAATGTGATTCTCACAATTTTGGAAGCTGACACATTCAAGGAAAAAGTATGATAGGTTTGGTAGGTGATGAGATCTCATTTTTTATATAAGAGATGGCAGAACTTTGATATATTATATATTTTTATAAATATAAGCACAAAACAGGAAAGCACTAGATATATAACCCATTCCAAAACTGAAAAGGGGGAAAGAAGAAAACTGGAGGAGATTCCAAATAAGTCTCAAACTAATGAGAAAAATCATATTAGAACTCAAGGTAGACACATATACAACAAATAGAAACAACAAAGTAATGTCTGGCTTTATGTTTTACCTTGCAGTCATACATAACTTGGTTATTATCATCTCATACCTGTGGAATGGCTCAGATTGGCTTTTACCGTGAATGTTAATTGACTAAGTCTCCTGAAAGAGGCTTTAAAAATCTATTTGGAGTTAACATTGATACATCAAGAACCCAGTTTTGCCTAGTATCATTTACTCTAAATATGTATTTTTCTTTATTGATTTTGATTTAATGATTTTATTATTTATTGAGATTATAATTGTCATTTATTCCCTTTCTTTTCTTTCCTCCAAGTCCTCTCATATGTCCTTTCTTGCTCTCTTTCATATTGTTAGTCTCTATTTAAATTGATTGTTGTGAGATATATATATACATATATTTTATAGATATTAAAAATGCATAAATACAATCTGTTTACATATACAGTGTTAATTTTGTGTATAGTTTTAGGGATGAATACTTGGTACAGGTTAACAGATTGTTGTGCTCTTCCTTGGGAAGACTATTTCTCCAGCTCTCAGCATTCCTTAGTTGCCCATAATTCTTTGTGTGGTTTTGAGCTCACCATCACCAAATTATCTTGTCTATTATTGTCCTTGTTCAGTTCAGGCTCAAGCAGCTAGGTTTGTGAGACTTTTTGGGTGTAGTATCTGACAGTAGTAGGAGATACAGTGTCACAGCAAATTTCCTGATCTTCTGGCTCTTACAATCATTCCTCCCCTCTTCCAAAATTATTCCTGAGGACTGAGTCTTTGCTGAAGGAGTTATATTATAGATATTGCCTGTATCTCTTGGGTCTGGGCTCCACAGCTCTGCATTTTGATTAATTGTAGTTTTTGGTTATGACTTCTATCAGTTGCAAAGAGATGTTTTCTTGATGTACTACGAGGACTACATTTATCTGTTGATTTATAAACAAATATTAATAATGTTGTTAGGGGATTGTGACAACTTATCAAATTGACAGTTGTAGGTTCTCCTCCAAGATACATCGTTTTACTTGCCCTAGGTTGTTGGCTAAGTTTCCAATACCAAGCATAATTTTCATTTTTTAAGTGGGTCAAGTACAATAAGATAGTTGTTAATTACTGCTAAGTTACAGGTAGCATTACTAGTAGTGCACTTAAATGCTTATGATAATAATTCTGCAAAACTTTAGAGATATTTTATAATTATATTGTGATGAATATATTTTTGATATTATTTTAGTTAATATTAATTAATTAAATGCTCAATATTTTCTCTTATATATAATTATTTATGATATTTTTATGAGCAACTATTACATTGTATTTTATTGTATTTATATAGACTAATTCCTGAAAGGTGTATTATTGATACTAAGAATATAAACACTTTAAAAGATTATTCACAATGCCAACTGAGTTTTCCAGATGACTATAATAGAATTTCTCCAAAAACAAATTTCCTGTCATTTTTCCACGTAAAAATTACAAATTTCAGGGCTGAAGACATGGCACCATGGTTAAGAGTACTTACTGCTTTTGGAGAGGACTGTTTTTTGTTTGTTTTGGTTTGTTTGATTTTTCTTTCTCAACATGCACATGACAGCTTACAATTACTTGTAACTCCAGTTTCAGGGGGTATTTTCCCTCTGGATTCTGTGGCAACTAAGGATGCTCATAGTATATTTATATGCATGCAGGTAAAACCCTCATTCACATAAAATAAAAAATTTCTTATTTAAAATTGCAATTTAAATTAAAATTTTATTCATCATTTTGCATATGTTAAGAAATTTCTCATATAAAAAACATTTTGAAAAGATTGTGTTGAGTGAAACATATAAATCTTTGGAAAAGGTATCACTCCAATCATTTAATTTAAGCAATGTATTCATAGACTAATGTAGTAATATATGCCTTGGTAGTTTTTATAGGACATAAGTCTGTCCTGTGTTTGACTCCTGATTATCTTCGAATTTCTAATTGGGTATTTTCTTTATTCTGATCACAAAATGCTATGTTTTTACATTTACATTAAGTTGCTAAATCTCAATGCCTTTCTTCTGATTGGCTTTAGAGAAACTATCATTAACAGGAATAATTTTAATTAAGCTTTGTTTGCTACCCAATTCACTTAGACTAGACATATTAATTCCTTGTTTCATTTTTTGAATATGAAAAATGTAGATAGACATTTGTGATCTTACTTTAGCAAGACACAGTGTTCAAATTAACTTCCTTTAATCTTAGCAAAAACTATAAAGCAATGTCATTGCTCTTAAATAGATGTATACTCTAATTATAATTTTCATTTTATAAGACCTTAGGTACCTAAATAGCACTAAACTACACCAATGAAAAAATAAAGCCATTCTAGATATCTCTGAGATGAGCCCTTTGGTATTTTAAAATAATTCTATGCTTGTCACATCATGAAATAAATTTGATTATCAGTCTTCCTTTCCATTTCTCTAGACCCTCATTTGTAAATGTTTTTCTTCTTTAAAATACTTCTTTTAGGTTGCTAGCTCATTAACTTTCTTTCAGAATGAAATGTAGAAAATGATGAAATCAAATGCATTAATTTCAGGAGGAATGGACTAGTAACTTCTTACTCCAACTTAAATATAGACAATAAAAATATGGTTCTATAATTGTAGAGACTTGATACATACCATCAAGTATCAGTAATTGATTATTCTTTCCTTCTAAGTCTGGATATGTAGTTTTTTTAACACAGTATTTCAGACAGTGAATGACACTTAGTCAGAACTGGTTATTAAAAGAAAACCTATTACTAGTACTTTTCATGGATTCTTTTTAGGAGTGGGAATAAGCTTATATAAGTGTTTTGAAGTCCAGTCATTTATTCTGAAAATATACCACACAGATACTTCTTAATATTACATGAATATGATACAAAAGTATTTTGAAAAATTGCTCATATTTATACTTGGCCTCAATCACAGAAGGAGAAATAATTTTTTTACGTTATATTGACATTTGTATTTTACTGTATCATTAGAATAAGACACTAATAATTTAATAAACTTCATGTAGCTTCAATTTTTTCATGGGTGGAATGAGAATAGCAATGCTGTCTCACAGAACTTTTATGAAGGTTAAATGAGATAATGTGGGTATGTTTGGTTACTTTGATAGTTACCTTTACCTGAAAAAGAAATTTAAAGAAAGAAAGATTCAATTTGACTTATGGACTGTAATGGTCTTAATTCATCATGGTATGGAAGACATGAAGGAGTTCATGGTGGCAAAAACAGGTTCACATGACGTTGGACCAGCAACCAAAAAGAAGAAAGTACCAGGGACTCAGGTTAAAAGGCCTAATTCTGTTGAATTTTTGCCATCTAAGTACCATCTTCAGATAACATTAAAGTTCCCAAAAAGTGCCATAGCCAACAAGGGAGTGTTCACATATGAGCCTGCAGATAACATTTCAGATTCAAGCTATAAAATAAACAATCATATTTTATACAATTTAGTCACAGTAGCTATTAATTTTACATAACTTGTATTCAAAACATTCATCAAATTAAGATTAAATTTCATAAATTTAAACTAATTAAGAAATGTAAAATATGGTATAAGAAAGGAATACTACAAGCATAACTAATTTAATCACTGAATCAGAGTCTTAGAAGTTTAAGGAACTTATCAGAGGCTATAGAATATTAAAAGTAATACTTTTCCTTGCTATATGTACCATTATTTTTTTACCACTTTGACCAAGTTTGCTTCACAACTGACTTCTTAAGTAGCAGGATATTATAGGGAAAAACTTCCTTGCTCACTCTTCAACATAAATAGAATTATTCTAAATTTAGATTTTTTTCCATGGACTTTGATCTGTCTAGATTTGCAGCCTATATGAAATAAACGCTATCTAAAGCTTTTTATATCAGACATAAATTATAAAGAAGTAAAAAATGACCTTTGTCCCTACTGCATTGATGTTTTGTTTTCAGCTTTCATCATTATTTTGCTTCAAATAAATTATGTTCAGAAGACACTAAGTATCTTCAATATATCCTGATTTTATGTCTTACATATCTCACAAGATGACTCTTCTGAACCATGATAAAAATTGCATGCCACTTTTTGCTATTTTGCTGTTTAGTTTATATAATATTCTACAATTTAAAAAGCACTATCTTTCATTATTTCTTTTTAATCTCAGAAAAATACTCTGTGGTACTGAGGAAAAACATTGTTACTTTTTCCATATAAAATAAACTGAGCTCAAGAAAAGTTAAATATGGTGCTTGAGGTCAAAATGCTAATTCACTCTAGAGCTCAGAGTACAAAGAGATTTTGTATGAAAGCTAAAATTGTAATGGCATCCTAATGAATAAAACACACAGAACAATTGCAGTCAACATAACAAATATATATTATTTTGCAGGTCATAAAACACAAATATTTCTGAAAGCTCAATTTGGTTTTAAATCTGATCTCTCTCTTCTTTTACTTGCCATTACTTTAAGTTAAATGCCCTCTTGTTGTCAAAATTGTCTTTTATTAAAGTTGAATCAAGTGCATTGTCAATTTCATATTAAAAATTCTTTATATCAGAGAAGCTTCAAGGCTACAGGGAACTCTGATGCTTGTGATTTTCTATAGTAAAATACCTCTTACTAAATAAATGATTTGCATAGTCCTGTTCAGCACAGAACAATAAATGGTTATGCTAGACAGATAAATCTCAGCCATCACCATGATATTTTACTTGATTTATAAAAATTCAACTAATGATGATCTATTATCAAGCAATGAGTTTAAGATTTTTCAAATATTTAGAAAGTAAATGTTTTTAAAAAGCTTATAATAAAGATTACTGTACAATAATATTTTGCCATTAATAGGATGTGTTCAAAGTGAGAGATTACTTTTAAAAATGTCCATTATTCAAGAAAGACAAATATGGCAAGTATTCACTCATGTGTGGATATTAGTTAAGTCAGTAGCATGAAAGATACAATCCAAAGAACCACAGAGGTTAGGTAGGTATAGAGTAAGATATGGGGAGAGGCACATAGATTTTAGAAAAGGGAAATGGAATGGATAGTTATGGTGCATAGAAAGTGGGACTGCAAGGAGAGAATCAAAATGGAAGGGAGAGTGAAGAGGGGGACAAATAATGGAATTTCTTTCTTTCACCTTTCTTTCCTATCTTTTGACCCTACATGTCTTTTGTGTATATATAGGTTCTAGGTGAGAGTTTTATGGGATTCTTGAGTGTACAACAAAAAAAATAAGATGTAATATTTAGAGAAATAAGAGCAAGAAGTTTTTCTAATAATGCCTGGTATTTAGAAGTTTATTCAGAAAGAAAATATAAAATCACTAAATATAAGTAACCTGTTTCAAGTTGTATAATACTGAAAAAGGAAAAGAAAAAGTCATGAAAGAAGAAATGGTCATGAGTGTGCAAAACAGTGTGTCTTTTCATCTATATTTGTTTCTTGTTCCTTTTCTTGGGTTGTTTTCCTTTTGCTTGTTTTGTCATTTTCTAATATGTTAATATTTGCTTTATCTTATTTTATTTCACTTTTACCCCTTAAAAGCCTGTTTTTTTTCCTAATAAGAGCCACAAAATGGTTGTGTCTAGATGGAAGGGGAAGTAGGGAAGAAATGGAATGGGTTAAGAAAAGGGAAACTGTAATCAAGACATATTATATGAGAATATGTCTATATATAATAAAAGGAAAAAATGTCCATGGTCTATATACTTTGGAGAAGAGAACAGATGTCACAGAAAGATTACTTTGGAAATACACACATAGTGTTTTTAAAACAAAACAACTATCATAAACATAAAATAAAAATATAAAAGATAAATGTGGAATATTTTAGATATACTAAAATAAAAATCAATTTAGAGAAAAATAAGTAAGGGAAGCTTAATACACATAGTAAAAGCCTGTCAATTAAAAGAAATGAGGAAATAATAGAAAAGTTTAAAAATGAGAAATTAACAAGATTACAACAATAATCACATTGATTATAAAACTTTAAGATGATTATTATTGTTAGTTTATGGCTTATATATGCAATAAAACAAAACAGAAAGACAGAGATACTAAGAATACATAGGGCAATTCCCTCAAAATGTCATTTATAAAATTCTTTATATCTACTTATATAAATATGGATTATATTCAGCAATAACTAAGATTATATTCAACAATATTAAAATTATTAGAAGTTCTAGTATTAATTCCAGTTTATAAAGAAACTGGATATATACAGCATTACTGTTGCAACATGAAAACAAAGTTATACAAACTAAAAAGGAATAATTTCTTAGAGTAAAAATTAATTTTATAATATAAAACATTGTTCTGAAATCCAGAGCATCAGAAAACTATAGACGATCACAACTGAGATCAACTCATCTATAGCAGATCTTGTTAAAAGCCATCAACTGGTACAATAAAATGACTGTTAATATTGATGGTTTTTCTGGTAAACCAGCACAGAAGTGTAGAAAGGAGGCCATTTGTTGGTTCCCGGCTGCTCAGCCCCCAAATAATCACTCATAAACTGTATTATTTGAACCACATCTTGGCCCATTACATCTAGCTTCTTATTGGCTTACTCTTACATCTTAATTTAACCCATCTCCATTAATTTGTGCATCACCACAAGGTCATGGCCTACCAGCAAAGTTTTAGCACTTTTATTTCTGGAAGCATCTCCATGGCTTCTCCCTCACTCCACCCTTCTTTCTCCCAGTATTCAGTTTAGTTTTCTCTGGCTACGTAAGTTCTTTCCTATCAACAGTCCAAGACAGTTTTCTTTATTAATTAACCAATCATATTCACAGCATGCAGAGGGGAATCCCACATCACCTCCATTTTTATGTTTAAATAAAAAGGAAGGTTTTAGCTTTAACATAGTAAAATTACATATAAAAACAGGTATCAAGCAAGAATTACAGTTAAAATATTTATATATACTTTATCTCTTATTATAACTAAGGAAGACTATAATTAAAACTATAAATTCTTTAATTCCATCAAAGATTCCATAAGGATATAATATTACCTAAGTAAACAGGAAATGCTTTGTAAGACACTTTCAAAATTCTAGATTTGACAGAGATATCTTGCTGCCTGGACAGTCACCCAAAGTTCTTCTGTAATGATGGAGCATCTACCTTCAGACAACTGGCCCACAGTTTCCAGCAAATTTTCCATCAAGCAGAAAATTTCATATAGGTCCACCTATATTGGCAGTTTTCAGTCACTTTCTTCTGTATCCTGTAGAATGTCTATCAGAGTCTTTCATGACACAGGAACCCCAAAGGGCCTTTCTCACCTTTAGGCAAGTTCAACAGTCATTTTTCTGTGGGTCCTGCCTGTTGAGTTCATCAAGCAGTCCAGGCAAGAGCAGTCTCTTGCCCAAATGGTTAACCAACTCCAAAGGAGCATCTTCAGTGTCCATCTTCCTCTTAAAGTAACTGGTGCTGCCAGGAGCTAAAAATGTCTCATTGTCATGAAAAGTCCTAAGTTTTTAAAAGATTTTAAATGCCATATTCTGTAGTCTTTGAAAGGTTTGAAGAATGCCTATCAATCTGAAATACACATCTGTCCATCTAGAAAATCTAACTAACATGACTACAAGCTTGACTAATATAGATGACTCCCTATTAAATTATATTTTTAGTTATGCATTACATTTTTAAATGTGCTGCACAAACACAATGTCTTAATCAAGAGCAAAAATACATATATAAATAGACCAAGATCCATACCAATGCAAAGTATTCATCTCTATATAAAATCCCCCTTTAAATGTAAACAAACATTTATAAATAATATTTGAGAATATGGGCATAGTTCTTCTCCAAACTGCTTCCTGCTTTTTTTTGGGGGGGTTGAAGTAATATTTGGGGATATTCATGGTGACCTTTCAGGGGCTCTTGGTCCATCAAACCACATTATACTGAAATGAATCCACAGGTTCTCATCCTCTGTGGAAACAAAAGAAGAACCTTTTTTCCAAAGCAACATATTCTTAGACTCATATTTTAAATTCAAGATTATATATGTTACTTAGCTCTTTCACAGTCAAAAAATTCAAAGAAAACACAATAATATACATAATCCAAACTCTTGCATATATTCCATTTTATGTGGCTTATTTTTATTACTCTATTACTTTTTCTACAAGATTAATACTTATTTTATAATCTTTACTCCTTTAATCTTGACTGTTCTTCTCTTTTCTAACCAGACATACATTTATCCAACATTGTGACTCATTTAGAGGTCTTTTCCATGTGAATTTGTCTTTATTGCATATCTGTAATTCTTTACTGTGCGGGAGTGCTTCTTAAAATGCTAATTTATTATAGTATTATATTATTTGTGTTTCAATAAGTAAAACTTGCCTGAAGATCAGAGGGCAAAGCAGCCATATTAGTCAATGATACATGCCAGGAAGAAAACTTTCTCAACCTAAAGAAGGATATCCGTATGAAGGTACAAGAAGTTTGCAGAACACCAAATAGACTGGATCAAAACAAAAAGCAAACAAAAAAAATCCCCTCACCATAAATAATCAAAACACAAAACATACAGACTAAACAATATTAAGAGCTGCAAAGGAAAAGGGACAAGTGATATAGAAAGGCATTCCTATCAAAATTACACCCGACCTCTCAATGGAAACCATAAAAGCCAGAAGATACTGGACAGATGTGCTACAGATACTAAGAGACCATGGATGCAAGCCAAGACTACTATACTCAGCAAAGCTTTCAATCAACATTGGTAGAAAAAAACCAAGCTATTCTGTGACAAAACCAAATTTAAACAATACTCATTCACAAACTCAGCCTTACAAAAATTACTAGAAGGAAAACTCCAACCCAAGGAAGCTAACTGCACTCACAAAAACACAGGAACAGATAATCTCACACAAGCAAACCCCAAAGAAAGGAAATACACAAACACTACCATTAAAAATAACATGAATTAACAACCACTGGTCATTGGTGACTCTTATTATAGATGGAGTCAATTCACCTATATAAACACACGGGCTAAGAGAATGGATATGAAAGCAGGATCCATCCTTCAGCTGTGTACAAGAATCACACCTCAATCTCAAAGACAGACATTACCTCAGAGTAAATGGTTGGGAAAAGCTTTTTCAATCAAATGTATCCAAGAAATTAGTGGGTCCAGCTATCCAAATATCTAAGAAAATAAACTTCAAACTAAAATCAATCAGAAGAAATGGACAAGGACACTTCATACTCATTACAGAAAAAATCCATCAAGATGAAGTCTCAACCCTGAGTGTTTATGTCCCAAATGCAAGAGTGCCCACATATGTAAAAGAAACATTACTAAAGGTTGCATTGGCCATCAAACCCCACAGACTAATAGTAGGAGTCTTCAACACCCCTCTCTTACCAATGGACAAATCAATAAGACAAAAACTTAACAGAGAAATAAGAAAGCTAACAGATGTCATAGCTCAAATGAACGTATCAGATATCTATATAACATTTCATCCCCAAACAAAAGAATTTATCTTCCTCTTAGCACATCATAGAACCTTCTCTAAAATAGACCACATTCTTGGTAACAAAGCAAACATCCATAAATGGAAAAATTTGGAATAACCTCCTGTATCTTATTGGATCACCATGGTTTAAGGTTAGAATTTAACAACAAATTGCAGAAAGCCTACAAACTCATGGAAATTAAACAGTGCTCAATTAAAGCACCCCTGAGTTAAGGAAGACATAAAGAAAGAAATTAAAGAAATTGAAGACTTCCTAGAATTCCACAAAAATGAAGGTCCCCAAATCAATGAAAGCGATTCTAAGATTAAAGTTCATAGCACTATCTACACAAAAAAAGGGAAGAGATCTCATAATACCAAATTAACAGCACACCTGAAATCTCTAGAAAATAGAGGAGCAGACTCACTAGGAGGAGTAGATGACAAGAAACAATCAATTTGAGGGCCAAAATAAAATAGAAACGAAAACAATATAAAGAATAAATGAAATAAAGAGCTAGTTCTTTGAGCAAATCAACAAGATAGAAAAAAACCGTTATCCAAACTAATCAAAAGGAAGCAAGAAAAGGGGCACATAACAACAGATATTGAGGAAATTCAGAGAATCATTAGGTCATACTGTAAGAACCTGTACTCCACAAAATTGGAAAGTGTAAAAGAAATGAACAATTTTCTGGATAGGTACCACATGCCAAAATTAAATCAAAACCAGGTGAATAATTTAAATAGACCTATAACTTAAAAAGAAATAGAAACTATCATCAAAAGCCTCCAAAGCAAAAAAAAGCCCAGGACCCAATGGTTTTAATGCAGAATTCTACCAGACTTCAAATTAGAACTAATACTTAGGCTCCTCAAATTTTTCAACATAATAAAATGAGTAGGAACATTGCCAAACATTTACTATGAGACTACAGTTACCCTGATCCTGAAACCACATAAAGACTCAAACAAGAAAGAAAATTACAGACCAATCTCCCTTGTGAACATTGATGCAAAAATACTCAATAAAATACTCACAAACTGAATCCAAGAACACATTAAAAAATCATCCAACATGATCAAGTTGGTTTCATTCCAGAAATCCAAGGATGGTTCTACATATGAAAGTCTATCATTGTAATCCACCATATAAATAAACTGAAAGGCAAAAACCATATTATCATCTCATTAGATTCTGAAAAAGAATTAGATAAAATACAACACCCCTTCATGATAAAGATCTTAGAGAGATCGGGGATACAAGGAACATGTCTAAATATAACAAAAGCAATATATAGCAAGCCGACAGCCAACATCAAATTAAATGGAGAGATTCTCAAAGAGATTTTACTAAAATCAGTAATAATAAAAGGCTGTCTACTCTCTTTGTATCTATGCAACATACTTCTTTAAGCTCTAGCTAGAGATATAAGAAAACAAACGGAGGTCAAGGGGATACAAATTGGAAAGGGAGAAGTAAAACTTTCCCTATTCACAAATTATATGTTAGTACACAGAAGTGACCCCAAGAATTCTACCAGAGAACTCCTACTGTTTACCTTCAGTAATGTGGCAGAATACAAGATCAAGTAAAAAAAATCAGTAACTCTCCTATATACAAATGATAAAGAATCTGAGAAAGACATCAGAAAAACATTACTATTCACAAAAGCCACATGATGTGGGAAGTGATATATGCAGTGAATATGTTTTATTGCCACTGGTTAATAAAGAAGCTGCTTTCAGCCAATGGCTTAACAAAGCCAGGCTGAAAGAGATAAATAGAAAGAATAGGTAGAATCAATGAAAAGCCGTGGAGCCACCACCAGGGACAGATGTCTTCGCCACAGCCCGCCAAAACTTTGCCAATAAGCCACAACCTCATGATGATGCACAGATGAATAGAGATGGGTTAGTTTAGGATGTAAGAGCTAGCTAGCAATATGCTTAAGCTATTGGCCAAGCAGTATTGCAAAAATATACTTCCTAAGTGATTATTGCAGGTCTAAACACCTGGGAACAAATAAGCAATTTCCCCCAACAGCCACAAATAATATAAATTGTTTTGGAGTAAAAGTAAGTAAAAGTCCTGTTCAACAAGAACTTTATGTCTTTGAAGAAATAAATTGAAGAAGAGATCAGAAAATTGAAAGATCTCCCATGCTCTTAGATAGGAAGGATCAACATAGTAAAAACAACAATCCTATCAAGAGCAATCTACATATTCAATGCAATACATCATAGTTCCAATGCACTTCTTCACATATCTTGAAAGAATACTACTCAATTTCATATGGAAAAACATAAAAACCCAGGATAGCCAAAACAATTTCATACAAAAAAGAACTTCCGGAGGCATCACCATCCTTGGCATCAAGCTCTATTAAAGAGCTACAGTAATGAAAACAGTTTGGTATTGGCATAAAAACAGACAGGTTGACCAATGGAATTGAATCAAAAACCTGGATATTAATTCACACAATTATAAACACCGTAATTTTTGACAATGAAGGTAAAACTTTACAATGGAAAAAAGAAAGCATCTTCAACAATAGTATTGGCGTAACTGGATGCCAACATGTAGGAGAATACAGATAGATCCATACCTACGTCATGAACAAAACTCAAGTCCTAATGTATTAAAGACCTCAATATAAATCTGATTACAATGAACCTGATAGAAGAGAACGTGGGAAGTAGCCTTTAATTAATGGACACAGGAGACCACTTCCAAAATATAACACCAGTATCACAGACACTGAGAGCAACAGTAAATAAATGGGACTTCCTGAAACTGAGAAGCTTCAGTAACACAAAGAACACAATAAGATAAAAAGGCAGAATATTAAAGATCTTCACCAATCCCACATCAGACAGAGAATTGATCTCTAAAATACATAAAATACTCAAGAAATTAGACATCAGAATATCAACTAATTTAAATAAAGTTGGGTACAGTTCTACACAGAGAATTCTCAACAGAAAAATTCAAATGTCTGAAAGACACTTAAGGAAATGTTCAATTTCCTTAACCATGGGGGAAATGCAAATCAACATGAATCTGAGATACCATCTAACAACTTTAAGAATGGCTATGATCAAATGCACCAATTATAGTTTATGCTGGAGAGAAATCTGTATAAGGGGAACACTCTTCCATTGCTGGTGGAAATACAAACTTGTCCAACCTCTCTAGAAATCAGTATGATGGTTTCTCAGAAAACTGGGAATCAACCTACTTCAAACCCAGTAATACCACTCTTGGGTAGATACTCAATGGATGCTCAATCATATTACAAGGACATTTGTTCAATTATGTTCATACCAGGATTATTCATAGTAGCCAAAACCTGAACAAAACCTAGATTTCCCTCAACAGAAGAAGGGATAAAGAAAACGTGGTACATTTACACAATGGAATACTATTGAATGGAAAAAAAGAAAAAGACATTTTAACATTTTCATGCAAATGGATGGAACTAGTAAAAAAAACATCCTGAGTTAAGTTACTCAGACCCAGAAAAATGAACATATTATTTATCCACTCATGGGTGAATACTATCTGTAAAGCAAAGGATATAGTCCACAACCCCAGAGAAGCTACATAACAAGGAGAACCCTAAGAGAACCATACATAGATCCCTGTGGTACAGGAAAATAGACAAGATCTCCTAAGAAAATTGGGAGCATGGGGATTGGGGGAGAGAAGGGAAGTTAGAGGGGTAGAAGGAGAGGAGAAGGGGGGGTTGAGGAGAGCTGAAGGAAACAGGATGGTTGAGATGGGGAAAAGACAGAGATGGAGAAAAGGAAAAAGAAATCTTGAGAGAAAGAGCCATTATAAGGCTATCAAGTAACCTAGCACTAGAGATATTCCCAGGAATCCAGAAGGATATCCCCAGCTAAGCCCCTAAGCAATCGTGGAGAGGGTGCATGAACTGGCCTTGCCCTGTAGTCTGATTGATAACTATTTTAAATGTCATAATAGAGCCTGATGGCAGCAGATGTAGAGAACCACTGTGGAGCATTGGACTGAGCTCCCAAAGTACAGTCAAAGAGAGGTAAGAGAATATGAGCAAAGAGGTTAGGACCATGATAGGAATACCCACTGAAACAGCTTACCTGAGCTAATGGAAGATTACCAACTTTAGCCAGACTGGGAAGTAACCAGCAAAGGACCAAAGTAGGCCCTCTAAATGTGGGTGGAAGTTGTATAGCTGTGGCAGACTGTGGGGCCACTGATAGTGAGACCAGGATTTAGCCCTATTGCTCATTCTGGCTTTTTGTAACCCATTCTCCCTGGAGGGATGCCTTGCTCAGCCTAGATATAGTGGGGAGAGTCTTGGTCCTTCCCCAAAGCAATGTACAAGACTTTGCTGACTCACCATGTGAACCCTTACCCTTTCAGAGGAGTGGATGGGGGATGGGCTGGGGTAGAAGAGTGGGAAGGGAGAGGGCGCAAAGGGATGGGAGGGAGTGGTAAGTGGATTTTGCATGTAAAATGAGAAGGTAGTTTTTTAATAAAATATTTTTTTAAAAACGAAAATATTGTTCTTGTCTTCCTGTGAATTCATTGTGAATAGCTGTCTCAAGCTCATGTTGTGATGGTTTAACCATTACCATTGTGGATTATATTAATGAAAATATATTAATGAAAAACAAATACTTTATGCCTTAAGTTGCTTTTCTCAAAGTATTTTATCTGAGGAAAAGAAGCTCCAACAATTGTTCTTTACAATATTACAAGACCTAAAATACAATACACTTTCAACCTCAGAAAAAAATCAATTATTGCATATTTTTAAAATGGGACACTTTACATACTTAAAATTGGTGAAAGATTATAATATGCACTATCTAAATCATAATAAATTGAGTTTTAGATTCTTATGTTTGAAAGTTTCCTATCAGCAATCAAAATAAAAACAGACTGATGAAAAGTGATCAAATTTAGTTCATTTAATTTTCATCTAAACACTCCAGAATCTATTTCAACAGAAGGCTGGGAGGAAACTGTATGCATATGAATAAAAAATCAAATGCATACAGAACCAGCACTTATGGGGGGGGGAAAGCCTCAACAACTGCTACATTTTCTTTGAAAGTATGCCACATTCACAATTCTCATAAGCACACTTCTCTGCAAATTGTCAGAGCTTGAGGATTTGTGCTAGTTTCTTGAGAAAAATGAAGCCAATGACTCAAAATCAGTTGCTTCTGGATTAAAAGGTCTGCTGTAAACAGTGAAACTAGTTGAAATACCAACTTAGGTTGAATGACTCTAGTGTGGGAACAGGATGTAAAGCTTTGTTTAAATTTTCTTGAAAAGGCATATGATATAAAATACTTTCCTTAAACTTAAAATATGAACATAAAATCTTATAGTGAGTAAATATAAATTGTCAAGAAATGATTTATTAGTAAAATATGTTATTCATTTAGCAAATACAGCCATACAAGGGTTGGATGTTAAAGTTATGGAGTATGATAAAAGTAAGTTCAAATATGTATGTCACTATTAAATCCAGCCATCAAAATTAATACTGGATGTATACCTCAAACTTACATTGGAAAACACATTGAATGCATTCTATTTAGTAAATTAAAATTGAAATATAAGAAATAAACATAAAATAAAAGAATACAAATCATCTGTCAGGATGACAAAATGAACATTAAAATAAATCTATTCTCTGAAGACGTTGTTCATTAACTATCTAGGTAAGAGGATAGTTGTCAGAACTGACAGGAAATCACTCAGGCAAAGGTACCAGTTACCTGTAATTCCAGCTCTTGGAGACCTGAAACAGGAGGGTCTTAAATTTGAGGACAGCTTAGGCTTCATGTCAAGCCCCTTTCTCAAACCAATGGGAAGGAGCCGCTTGCTCTAGTGCTGTCAAAAGCCACTAAAATCCAGGAGATTGTGAAAAATAGCTCATATGCATGGATATCTGGCACTAACTACAAATGTTCTAAACATGGGTGACTATTTCCATTATGTTTATTTTATTTGTTTCAGATAGATACATTTCCCATCCTTACTGAGATATTAAAACAAGTGAAAAATTGCAACTCTCTTGATAGAAATTAAGATTTTTAAATAAGAAAATTGCGTCTCTAAATTTGACACTATCAGAAAATTGAAATAATGAACACCAATGAAATGATATTTTCCCTGGGAATTTCATATAAGCAAAAGGAAAGGACACCAAGCAAAGGGAAATTTATCTCCCTAAGAGTGATCTCATATTTGTCAATCTTACAGAATAAGCTTAAAAACCAGTCTATGATGATCAATTTGGGACACGACAACACCTGACTGGGACTACTTAGTTGTGCATGTCCTCAGCACTCTGTGTCAATTTTAATTTTAATTTAGTATCCTGAGGATGGACTTGGTGGCACTGGATGTGGGATGGGGTGAAGGACATTTCCTGGATTTTTTGTCTCTTTTCCCAGTATAGCCACATCAACCAAATCTCTTATTTCTGCTTTCTACATTAAAGTACCTTAAAAGAAAAATAAAAATAAAATTAAAAACTTGCATTTTCAGGGAATGCAATTCAAGTTCCTTGAATATTTGTTTCATAACAAGGAGGACAATCACATAATACTTGAATTATCAAATATGGCTAGGCTATTTGCAATTACTTTATATAATGTATTTCATAAATACAGAAGTTGGGACCCTGTAATAGATTAATGAATAGATTACCTTTTTAACAAATACTTAAACTTTAATTGTCATATTGACAGCCGAATGTGAATAAATAAGCTATATCTCCAGCATTTCCTTACTTCTCTTACTCCCCTATGAGTTGTGTTGATCTGGGAGGTAAAGTATATTTCTTTTTGTATGTATATTTTGTAGTCACTTTGTGCTTACCAGTGTGGCATTTAAGAAGATTATCAAATGATGATGACATTATATCTTGATAAATGCAACATGAACTGAAAATGTCATGTAAAATATATTATAAAATACTCTCACTGTAAAGCACTGTAGCTCATTGGTACAGTACATAACTGGTTGTTTATAATTATGACTGGATTACAATATGACTTACTGGAAGAGACCAATATGGTAGTCATAGTACTACTACTATATCACAAATGGCTATACAAGAAAATACCAAAAATCGAAGCTAAAGTTATAATCTCTGCAAGGTGTATCATTTTACATAATTATAAATAAAAATAAGTCAAATAATTATAAATCATAAGCCATCCGTATTCATTAGGCCACTACAGAGAATGAGAAACCACAAAACATAGTTTTATAAGGATAAAAAGTTGGAGAGGTTGTGGACCAAAGGGAATACTCATCCATTGCTGGTGGGAATGCAAACTTATGCAACCAATTTGGGAAATCAGTGTGGCAGTTTCTCAGAAAACTGGGAAATAACCTACCTCGGATCCAGCAATTCCACTCTTGGGAATATATCCAAAACATGCTCAATCATACTACAAGAGCATTTTTTCAACTATGTTCATAGCAGCATTATTTGTAATAGCCAGAACCTGGAAACAACTTAGGTGCCCCTCAACTGAAGAATAGATAAGAAAGTATGGCACACCTACACATTAGAGTACTACTTAGCAGTAAAAATAATGACATCTTGAATTTTGCATGCAAATGGATAGAATTAGAAAACATCCTGAGTGAGGTAACCCAGACCCAAATTCGAATATGGTATGTACTCACTCATAAGTCGATACTAGTAATAAACAAAGGGAAATGAGCTTATAGTTCAGGATCCTAGAGAAACTAAGTAATAAGGTGAAGCCAAAGAAAAACATATATAGATCCACCTGGAAATTGGAATCAGACAAAAATTTAGGATCAGGGGAGCAGGATGGTTGAGGAGAGCTTGAAGGAATGGGATAGTCGAGATGGAGGAAGGACAAATATGAGAGCAAGGAAAGAGATATCTTGATTGAGTGAGCCATTATGGAGTTAGCAAGAAACCTGGCTCTAGAAAAATGCCCAAGAACCCGCAGAGATGACCCCAGCTAAGACCCTAAGCAATAGAGGAGAGTGTGTCTGAACTTACCTTACTCTGTAGTCAGACTGATGATTATCTTAAATATCACCATAGAACCTTCATACAACAACAGATGGGAACAGAGGCAATGACCCACATTGGAGCATTGGACTGCGCTCCCAAGATCCAGTTGAAAATTGGAAGGAGTGAGAGTATGAGCAAGGAATTTAAGACCATGGGGGGGTCATCCTCTGAGACAGTTTGCTTGAGCTAATGGGAGATGACCAACTTCAACTGGACTGAGAATGAATTATCATGGGAACAACCAAGCCCCTCTGAAGGGGGTTGACAGCTGGGGCAGACTGAAGGGCCACTGATAGTGACTCTACTTGCATATACTTCATGGGATCTTATTTTCTTTGGATGTAAACCTTGCTCAACCTAGACATAATAGGGAGGGCCTTGGTCTTTCGACAGGCGGGGTGTATGGAACTCCCTTAGAGTTGGAGGGGTGGGGGAGGGTCTATGGAAGGGACTGGGAGGAGGGGAGGGAGTGGGAATTTGGTGTTATTTTTAAGAAATAAAAAAGAAAGAGCAAAGGAAAACATTTTAAACCAAAAAGAAAGACTAAAATTAATTCCTTCCTTATACAAAAATAAAATAAAACAACTCAAAGGAGAAAAAAAAAGAAGTTTATAGATTGACTTTTACAGTTGGAAGTTAGGAAATCTGGTAGTGATTATCACCATGTTGAAGAGTCAGAGAACTTGGCAAGTATATTGTGTATGACGCAGAAAACTTCAGAGCTAGGGGAACCAATAATGAAAAAAAATCTGTCAGAGATTTAAGGTTTAGAAGCTCTATGGATATTTAATGGCTTAAATCTAGATTAAAAAGTAAAGTAATTAATTCAGAGACCTTTTCCACAGAAGTTTTTAAATTTTTACTTGGTTTATGTGGTAAAAAGATCCATTATAAGATAATATCATCTCTCTGAATTAAAATTTCTGTAGGAGAAATTCTGGAAGGCAGTATGACTAGAATACAATTAAGATTTGGATTCACCCTATGTACATGTGCCTCCTGTAATTTCTCCTCAGCAGTCATCAATTCCTTTTCTCCTTCAGCTGTTAATTCTCTGGGACTATTTAAGTCTTTATCACCATCTAGGGTTTGTTTAAATGAATTATTAGATCAGGTGTTATGCCAATAATCAGTCATAGACTGGAAATGTCTCATAATAATCTATGAAAGTCATGAAGAATCCGCAAATTGTCTCTCCTTATTTGGGCCTTTTGTGTTCTAATTTTCTGCAAACCTCTTTGTAATTAACTCTTTGAATCTTTTTAGGAGCAACTTGTTTTTTTTTTTTATTTATTTTTATTGAAAAAAAATTTTCCGCCTCCTCCTTGCCTCCCATTTTCCTCCCCCTCCTCCCGCCCCTCTCCCCCTTCCCAAACTCCTCTTCTCCTCCCTCTCCAGTCCCAGGAGCAGTCAGGGTTCCCTGCCCTGTGGAAAGTCCAAGGTCCTCCCCCCTCCATCCAGATCTAGGAAGGTGAACATCCAAACTGTCTAGGCTCCCACAAAGCCAGAACCTGAAGTAGGATCAAAACCCCGTGCCATTGTCCTTGGGCTCTCGTCAGCTCTCATTGTCCACCATGTTCAGAGAGTCCGGTTTTATCCCATGCTTTTTCAGTCACAGTCCAGCTGGCCTTGGTCAGCTCCCAATAGATCGGCCCCACTGTCTCAGTGGGTGGGTGCACCCCTCGTGGCCCTGACTTCGTTGTACATGTTCTCCCTCCTTCTGCTTCTCAATAGGACCTTGGGAGCTCAGTCCAGTGCTCCAGTGTGGGTCTCTGTCTCTATCTCCATCCATCGCTAGATGAAGGTTCTATGGTGATATGCAAGATATTCATCAGTATGGCTATAGGATAGGTTCATTTCAGGTTCCCTATCCTCAGGTGCCCAAGAAACTAACTGGGGACATTGCCCTGGGCATCTGGTAGCCACTCCAAGTTCAAGTCTCTTGCCAACCCTTAGGTGGCTCCCTTAACTAAGATATGAGTTTCCCTGCTCCCCTATCCAACCTTCCTATATCCCCAATCATCCCGTTTCCCCAAGTTCCCCTCATCCTCTCCTTCACACTTTTCTCTCTCTATCTCCCCTTATCCCCATCCCACGCTACCCCCAAGATTCCAATTTTTTGCCCGGCAATCTTGTCTATTTCCCATAGCCAGGAGGATAACTATATGTTTTTCCTTGGATTTGCTCTCTTGTTTAGCATCTTTGGGACCATAAATTATAGACTCAGTGGCGCCTATCCATGCCTAGAAACCAATTATGAATGGATACATCCCATGATCTTCTTTTTGGGTCTGGGTTACCTCACTCAGGATAGTATTTTCTATTTCCATCCATTTGCATGCAAAATTCGAGAAGTCATTGTTTTTTACCGCAGAGTAGTACTCTAATGTGTATATATTCCACACTTTCTTCATCTATTCTTCCATTGAAGGACACCTAGGATGCTTCCAGGTTCTGGCTATTACAAATAATGCTGCTATGAACATAGTTGAACAAATGCTTTTGTCATATGATAAGGGATCTCTTGGGTATATTCCCAAGAGTGGTATTGCTGGGTCCAGGGATAGGTTGATCCCAATTTTTCTGAGAAACCACCACACTGATTTCCAAAGTGGTTGCACAAGTTTGCAGTCCCACCAGCAATGGATGAGGGTACCCCTTTCTCCACAACCTCCCCAGCAAAGGCTATCCTTGGTGTTTTTGATTTTAGCCATTCTGACAGGTGTAATATGATATCTCAAAGTTGTTTTGATTTGCATTTCTCTGATCGCTAAGGAGGTTGAGCATGACCTTAAGGATCTTTTGGCCATTTTAACTTCTTCTGATGAGAATTCTCTGTTCAGTTCAGTGCCCCATTTTTTAATTGGGTTAATTAGCATTTTAACGTCTAGTTTCTTGAGTTCTTTATATATTTTGGAGATCAGACCTTTGTCTGTTGTGGGGTTGGTGAAGATCTTCTCCCAGTCAGTAGGGTGCCTTTTTGTCTTAATGACAGTGTCCTTTGCTTTACAGAAGCTTCTCAGTTTCAGAAGGTCCCATTTATTCAATGTTGCCCTTAATGTCTGTGCTGCTGGGGTTATACATAGGAAGCGATCTCCTGTGCCCATATGTTGTAGGGTACTTCCCATTTTCTCTTCTATCAGGTTGAGTGTTTTCAGATTGATATTGAGGTCTTTGATCCATTTGGACTTGAGTTTTGTGCATGGTGATAGATATGGGTCTATTTTCATTCTTCTACAGGTTGACATCCAGTTGTGCCAGCACCATTTGTTGAAGATGCTTACTTTCTTCCATTGTACACTTTTAGCTCCTTTATCGAAAATGAGGTGTTCATAGGTTTGTGGGTTAAAATCCGGGTCTTCTATACACTCTTAGCTTAGGTCTATGATCATTCATAGAAGTCTGCCAAAATATATGTTTCCTTTGTCCTACTAGGGTTTTTGACTCATCCTCCACATTTATCCCATCATTTAGACAAGTATTGTTTTTTACAGCAAGCATTGGCTTTTTAACTTTCCTGGCAAGACACATTCTCACAGTAACTGGGTATGATTGGACCACATTCATCATGGAGGCCTGCAAGAGCCACCCGTATGGTGTTTCCCAATGCTATCAAGTTGCCTTTTCTTTCATTGACCCATATTCATTGGTGCAAATTCGGCCTTTGCCCTACCTCCTACATACACCTGGAGACTGAGTATTCCTATTTCTGCCATTATCAGAAGAGATATTATTCCTAGGAATCCATTGTCTATGATTCTTCCTCACATGTCCCATTCCACCACAATTAAAACATTTGGTATTTTGATGTCTTCTCTTATCATTGGAAATTGCTTTTTCTACCCAAGCTTCAGTAGCACATTCATTGTACATAATACCCATTCGTTGATGGGTGCTGATCTGATCTTTAAAGGCCCAAAGATCTTTTTGCATTTTATGTTGGCATTCTCATAAGCCAAATATTCAATTATTTTAGGTCTAGCTTCTATGTCGGTTACCCCTTTTCGTACAACCCTAGTTATTTTATTTATTTTTTTGCAAAATATAAGTAAAATGTTGTCTCTAACCCTGTTTAACTCTATGATATGATTCAAATCTCTTTCCTAGTTTCTGAATTCTGCCCCAAGCATTTAAAGCTGCTGTGCTACATAGGGACAAGTTGTGTTCATTATAAAGAGTTTGATCCTAAGGACCGGTTTAAAGTCCTTCACCTAGAATTTTATCTAGGAAAATCTCAAGTCCTTTTGCTTTTCCTTGTCACTCTAAAATTCCTGTATCCTCCATTAAAAAGCACCTCCAAAGTAATTGCTGTCCACTTTCTAGAACTGCTAAGATTAATGGAGTCCAATCTTGAGACTTTGCTTTTCTACTTACTGAAAGCCTTCATTTTGGCCATTTCCCTAACAAAGGACAAATGTAGTTCATAAGCTACAATTGCTTGTTTAATTTCCTTTAGATCAGTCATATGTATGGGCTCCCATGAATATTCTTTGACAGCCTTAGGGTATTTGGAACCAGATACATTTTCTGATATTATCACTGAAAAGGCAGGCAGAACTCTGGGGAAGCTATCCCAGAGATTTTTATGTACCCACAAGGTTAAATTTTGCCTTTTACCTTTTGTTTCTGGTCAACCAATTCAATAATTTCCTCAGTCTTTTCAAATCTGTTTACCACTGCCTTTTGTAATATCTGAATCACCCGTCCTGTGTTCTACTCTAATGCTCTCATTGAGGATTCCAAGATATGAAGTCTGTCCAGTAGAAATGATGTCTCAGCCTTGAAAAAAATCTTTATAGCATGCATATTAACTTCCTAGCCAGACATTCTATCAGTCAATTTGTCATACCCCTTTGACAGAGTCCAATTAATACATTCAACAGTGTAAATTCTCTCAAATAATGTTACATTATCCACTGTCATTGACTGAGTTTTATGTGCCAAATCAACTGTATCCTTCTTCAGAGTGCTGAATCTTCCTTTAAATAAATTACTATTGGTCTATATCATTTCCAAAAGTACCTCAGTTGACCGAGTTTTCTTAGTTAATTTGTTTGTATCCTCTTTCATATTTCCAGTCTCTTTTTCAAGAAGCTTAGTAACAGTCTGTACCATTTCTAATAGTACCTCTGTTGACTGAGCTTTGTTAGTTAAAGTGTTCAGATCATTTTTCAGATTTCCAACCTCTTTCTTGAAAGGCCTTGTATCAGTCTGTAAAGACTGTACTATTTCTAAAAGTGCCTCATTCTTAGCCCTATTGTCAAGCCATATTTTTAAAGAAAAAAATATTGAGGACAAGACTAATCCCCAGATTCAAAAATAGTGATGTAGTTTGGATATCATATACGTATTATAAAACCTATCACATGGTGTAAGTAAAGAGGCTATTGAAATCTTGAACTGTTAAGTTGTCTCACATATTGCCTTTTAAATTAGCATCTTATGATTTATATTGGATATTAAGTCTTACCTGTGGTTTAATTAGCTGGATTAGGTGCAATAACCATTACCTGCCAGTAGATGTCATAGGCAACCTACAAAACAAACCCTGCTGGTCCCAGCAGCACACCTGAAGTCCCCATGACTGGTCTAAATCTGATTTTATTGTGAAATGCTGAAATATGTGCTTTAAAAAATAATAGTTATTAATAGAAATCACACACTGTATGTACTGTGATGGGCTCTGATCAGTCAGCAGCTGCTGGAGCACAGGCATAACAAGATAACATCAGGCACCCAGGAAAGCCCATATCCCATATGAATTTCTGCACCATGTGTGTTAGCAGGACAAAGACACTGTGGCAAGTGTGTGGGGACTAGAAGATGCTCTGAGGCAAGTAATGAGATAATATAAAGAACCGTGGCCAATCTACAGCAAAAAAGTCACCGCTTTGTGAAAATTCTATATCCAAATGAATTGCTGGCTCCGCACAGGCCATGGCGCCAAGGCGGGTGCACTCCAAGCTATTGGCATGCAGCAAAGATGAGGGGTTCTAAAACCAAACGTTTAGGCCCCATGTTGGACACCAGATGATGTTGTAAATCACAAAACAATTCCATACAATATCAGAATTATGAATAATAAAAGGTTTATTTGTTTAAGGGAAAAACTTACAGATCACTGTCCTAGACAACAGTCCTCTGTACAAACAGGAAGAGAATCTAGCAGCCATAAGCAGGAGCCAGAAGTAAGAGAGTGGCTGCATATATACCACTGCTTTTATTAGAGACCATATCCAAGTGGACTGGTATCTTAAAGCTATTGGCTGAAGGAGCAGAATGTGCTCCCACAGCAGCAAAGGGAAGATATTATCTTAGATTGGATCTTTTTACAACATAAACTAAGTAAAAAATTAAAAGCAACCATCCCAAAGCAATAGAATTATCCTTTAAAGAGAAGTACTTGGATTCCTTCCCATCTTGTACCTGATATATCAATGATTAAAGCCCATACATTTTACACTGATGGAAGTAAATCAGGAAATACAGGATAAAAATCAGATTTAAGTAAGGTGGAACAAAGTCCTTATAATTCTGTCCAAAAAGCAGAGATATATGCTATTTTCATGATGTTAAGGTATTTTAAAGAACCTGTATATATAGTTATTGATTCCCAATATACATAAAGAGATGTCTTGCTTATTGAAACCAATGAATTTATACAAGATGATACAGAATTGACATCATTATTCATTCAGGTTCAAGATATAATCAGGAATGGACTTTAGCCCATATACATAACATTTAATCCCATATAGTTCTGCCAGGTCCTCTAGCACAAGGTAATGCAGAAATTGAGTAATTATTTATTGAAAGTGTGTTGAAAGCCCCAGAATTTCAGAAGAAACATCATATCAATAGCAAGGGCTTAAGGAAAGAATTTTCTATTACATTTCAACATGCTAAGAAAATTATAAAGAGATGTCCTACTTACTTTTTATAACCAAATACCATTGCCTGAATGGAGCAACCCAAAGGGTACTCAAAGAAATGAAATCTGGCAGATGGATATGTTCCACTTTACAGAATTTGGAAAATTAAAATATGTGTACCACACCATTGATATTCGGGTTTTCAGTGGGTAACTGCCTTGCTCAGAAAAGACTGATTCAGTAACAATTCATTTAATAGATATTATGGCCATCATGGATATATCTGCACAAATAAAGACAGACAATGGTTCAGCATATGTCTAAGAAAATGAAGCAGTTTTTTGCTTATTATAATATAAAGCATATTGCAGGTATAGCAAACAATTCTATGGGTCAGGCAGTGATAGAAAAATCACATTGAAGTATAAAGGACATATTAAACTGAAAGGGATGGAAAATACCCTCAGAAATAGATTGCATAATGATTTATTAACCTTGAATTATATTAATGCTAATGAGAAAAACACAATGACAACAGAGAGACATTTGAAAATAGAAAAGACTTCTGAATTAAATCAGCTAATATATTTTAAGGATGTGTTTACCTCAGAATGAAAACCAGGACCTGTAACATGATAGGTAAGGGTTATGCTCTTGCCTTCATAGGAGAAAAAAAGCTATGGATACTATTAAAATTAATAAAGATTCAATATGAAAAGGAGAAACCTCTTGAGATAGAGAAAGGACAGTTTATCCACAGAGTTGACAATCATATAGATGGAAAGAAAACCTCATAAGGGTTTGGAAAAGGTTCTATTCTTGTCTTTGCAGGAAAATACACATCTTCAGAAAGTTTGGATGCTTAAAGAGGAAAATACACATCTTCAGAAAGTTTGGATGCTTAAAGAGGAAAAGATAACTATCCAAAAAAGATCACCAAACAAAAAGGAATATGACATATGAGGACAGGTCATCTGCAGGGTAATATTTCATATGTACAGTCTCTGTACAAATATATAAATATCTAATACCCAGTAGAAATATAAACTTACTTTTAAGAAAGCTTGCTTTGGAGTGGGACAATGGTATCCTTCTCTAAATCCAAGTATGTTAAGAAAAAAATTCAGTTTCTGTCTCATGTCAGGAGCCATCTGATATAGGACAGAAAGAAGAAAGATCTTAGGAAAATTTTTACTTTTCCATAACTATTTTGTCTATATGAAATATCTTTCAGTAAATATATGCATAAATGAATAATGTTTAATTTTTTCACAATGAACAATAAATTTTTATACGGTAGTCTTTGAAGTTTCCAGGAAGAAAATGGGGCCCCACAAGAGTGATTCCTCCTGGTTGATGTGATATCATGATGCTGATTGTGCTACTTTAAGACTGGTTTGGGGTGCCAGCTGCTCAAGATTGTTCCAACTTGATTAGCTGAAATGCTGCACCTTCTTACAGTGTTCTGGCCAGAACATAAATACAAATCTCAGAAAAACCATATCAACTATTCAAAGACTATTTGCAATTATACCAGACAGTAATCTTGAAGCTTAAATGCTGTGTGAGGTTTTCAGTCCTGCCTGGTTCCCAAAGTAGTTAGTCCCAAAGAAATCACACAGAGTTTTACATAAGTTATAAACTGATTGGCCTAATTGCTCAGGCTTCTTATTATCTCTTACAACTTATATTAGCCCATTATTCTTATCTGTGTTAGCCACAAGGCTCAGTACCTTTTCCATCAAGGCAGTCACATCTGGCTTGTTCTGTTACAGGGTTACAACTGCAGATCAATGGACTTCCTTCTTCCCATAATTCTCCTTTTCTCATTAGCCTGCCTCTACTTCCTGTATGGTTGTCCCACCTATACTTCCTGCCTGGCTACTGGCCAATCAGCGTTTATTTAAAATATAATTGACAGAATATAGATATTTGACCCACACCATTTAACTATCATTTTATTATTTCAGGATCCCATAGAAAGAACATCACCCCCATGACAGCTGGAAGTATGTAGATGGATGTGGAGCTGCGGGCTGTGGCTGGCTCTCGCATGGCTAGCTATACCTGAAAATAATTACACGGAAATTGTATTCTTTTAAACACTGCCTGGCCCATTAGTTCCAGCCTCTTATTGGCTAACTCTCACACCTTGATTAACCCATTTCTAATAATCTGTGTAGCACCACAAGGTGGTAGCTTACCAAAAAAGATCTTAACCTGCATCTGTCTTGGGGAGGAGAATCATGGTGATTGCCTAACTCAGCTTCTTTCTCCCAGGATTCTGTTCTGTCTACTCCACCTATCTAATTTTCTGTTCTATCAAAGGCCAAGTCAGTTTCTTTATTAATCAATGAAAGTAATACATAGACAAATGACCCTCCTCCATTAGAAGTAATTCCAGAAGATGATGTTTCCTCTCCCAACAAAGTTTTTCCTCAGGGTTAGGGACATCAATTAGGGGTTGATTATAACTGGTATAGGGTTTGGGGGTTGAGGTAGAAATTATGTAGGTTCAGGGATCTGTTTTTTTTAAAAGGGGGAAATTGGATGGGATAATAGGAAGATTAGTTTGAATTTACACTACAATAATAGTAATAGAGTGAATACTTGTGAGCTGTCATTCATAGGCAACTTACAATAGTGTAAATACGTGTATATTACTACAAGTTCAAATTATATGTTATATTGAATATACTATTTCTGTTTATAAAATTTGTACAACTATAAAAATTACTTTTGTTATATTGTATACATGCATGTTTCTACCTCTGTTAAAGACATTTTGTATTATGATACAATTTTAGGATATATTTATCTTATTGCTTTATACATTTCTACCTGTGATCAAGATATTTGTACAATGTTTACATTTTAAGATCATTGTCCTCAGCCGGGTGGTGGTGGCGCACGCCTTTAATCCCAGCACTCGGGAGGCAGAGGCAGGCGGATCTCTGTGAGTTCGAGACCAGCCTGGTCTACAAGAGCTAGTTCCAGGACAGGCTCCAAAACCACAGAGAAACCCTGTCTCAAAACACCAAAAAAAAAAAAAAAAAAAAAAAGATCATTGTCCTCAATTGCTTCATAGTTGCTTAAAGACTGTTTAATATTCTAATATAAATTCCTAATCTTTATGTTATAAAAGTATTAAATATTATAGGTCAAGAGTCATTCATATTTGTCACACTTTTATTTAGACTAATCAGATTCTTTAGATATATAGAGATTGTATTTTGCATAGATAGGTAATCTTCAACCACTTCCAAGAACTGTAGAATATGGCATTTACGTAACTTAGGGTTCTGTTGAAATGAGACACAATTGCTCCTGGCAGCACCGATCTATTCCCAAGAGAATGTTGAGCACTGAAGACACTCCACTTGGAGCTTGTTTTCTTCTTGGCAAACCTGGCCTTCAGGCAAGGAACTGCACTTGCCTTAACCACTGACAAAATGCATGATGTTTTGTCAGGACAAGTAGAATATGAGAAAAAAGACTACCAAACCCTGCCAAGACAGGGTAAGATGGTTCTGAAAATTTTCTTGTGTATAAAATGGTCTGTCAGTAATTCTAGGACTTAACCAAAGTTGTTTGCTTCAACATTGAAAATGAGATTTTGGGTGATTGAGCATGTATCCAGCAGTCTTTCTCATCTACTACTCATTTTGGAACCTGCTTTATTGCACTTCCTGCCTACTCAAGTAATATTATCTCCTATCTCAGGCCTTTAATGGGGTTGAATATTAGGTAGTTCTTGTTACTTTCCTCTTATGACTTAGCTATACCATTTCTTATACAAAACTTAGACCCTTTAGGATAGAATGATTATTCAAACATTTAGCATATGTCCATTTCTTAATATTGTTTATGCCAGTTGTAATTCTAATTGTTATACTTAATATTTGTTTTTATTATATATAGTTTTTTCTTAAGCTTAGAACTCTTTTTTTTTAAACAAATGGGGGAGGTACTGTAGGAATTCCTTGAGCCAGTAGCCTTTAAGATACCAGCCCATTGGGTGTGGCCTCTTATGCTATTAATGCGAACGTAAAGCACAAATGTGTTATCTCTCCTGGCATCTTTATTTGGTCACTGTTCCCCATTCTTGCAGAGGACTGTGATTTTTGAGTCTACCCCTAAATAAATAACTCTTTATCATATGTAATTCTGACCTACTGGGGGATTATTTTGTAATTTCCATTTTCACCTATTCCTAAATTTACTGTGCAATAGTACAGCAGAACTTCATATTATATGTCTTTCTTAGTGTCTACTCACAGGAGGTGGACTCTTCTCCTCTCTGATGAATAAATTTTTTATCAGTCTATGCTGGCTGGTAGTAAAGGATGATACAGTTTCTTGGTACAGACAGGAGCTGAAGCTATCCTTCTCTTTCAAAATGTAGTTAAAATTCCTAGGACAGGATGAGCTTTGGAAAACATTGTATTTACATCATAGAGTAACAGAATAGGGCACAACATGATCTTCAAAATTTATGATATCCAGAATATAGTCAAGCAGATAGAACAGAAAGAATGGGCTTTAACTTGATGTGACCTTTTACATGAAGCAGACAGTTGTTCTTTTCTATATTCATGTGAAATAGTATATGTCATATATTTATCTTGTAATTGACTTGAAACTTTAAAATTTTACCCCCAAACTCCAGATCACATTATCCAAAAGTCCTCTTTATTTAATTTGCAGAGTATCTTAGAAACAAAGATGTTGACTTTTGGATTGTGGTATAGCAAAATAAGTATATAGTAGAATCCTCATGAAAATAAGAGATTTTCTGAGAGCCAAACCTCTAGTGTGAGGCTATTTGTTCCTGGATACACAGACTTTAAATTACCACAGAGAAACTATATTAATTAAATTACTGCATTATCCTTTAGCTCTAGTTTCTTATTGGCTAACTCTTACATCTTAATTTAACCCATTTCTATTACTCTGTGTATTGCCACATGGCTGTGGCTTACCGGCAAGTTTTATGGCATGTCTGTTCTCAGTGGTGGCTTCATGGCTTCTCCTGACTTTGCCTTCTTTCTTCAAGCATTTAGTTTGGTTTCCCCTACCTAGTTAATTTCTGCATTGCCTGACCTATAGGACAAAGTAGTTTCTTTCTTAACCAATGGTATTCAAAGCATACAGAGGGGAATTCCATATCACCTCTCCTTTTTTGTTTAAATAAAAAAAAAGGTTTTAACTTTAACATAGTAAAATTACATATAACAAAACAGGTATTAAGCAAGAATTACAGTTACAAGATTTATATCTACTTTATCTTTTTTCATAACTAAAGAAAATTATAACTATTCTTCAACTCCATTGAAGACCCCAGAAAGATCTAATATTACCTAAATTAACAGGATGTATACTGTCAATAAATTTCAAACTTCCAGAATTGACAGAAATATCTCAATGCCTAGACAGTCACCCAGAGTTCTTCTGTACTGTTGGGGCATCCATCTTCAGCCTACATGCTCATAGTATCCAGCAGACTTTTCAATGAAGCAGGATATTTCAAAGATAGATCCACCTCTATTGGTAGTTTGTCAGTCGATGTTTCCTGTGTCCTGCATAATATTTAGCAGAAAATTTCATGAATAAGGGACCCCCAAAAAGTCTCACCTTTATGCAAATTCAGTAGCTATTCTTCTGTGAGTCCTGCATGTACAGTTCATACAGAATAACATCAAGCAGTCCAGACAAGAGCAAATTCCATAAGGTAATGAAGGTAATTCCACACTCACTAAAAAAGTAATCCCACATACTAAAAAAGTAATCCCACACTCACTAAGAATTGAGTATATTAAAAGGTTATTTCTTTAGGGATAGACTCACAGATCACTGTTCTCTGCTTGAATAGGGAACAGCAACTGAATCTAGCAGTCAGAAAAGAGGCTGGATGCATGCTTTGCCTAGGCATATATAGTATAAAAGTCCATGCACAAATAGGTGGGAAACTTAAAGGCTACTGGTGGTAGGAATTCCTACAGCAATAAGGAGCATCTTTGGTGTCCATCCTCCTCTTGAAGTTTTTTGTGCTTCCACTGTCATGAAAAGTCCTAAGATCTTAAAACATTTTAAATG
This sequence comes from Chionomys nivalis, assembly GCF_950005125.1. Taxonomy (NCBI): domain Eukaryota; kingdom Metazoa; phylum Chordata; class Mammalia; order Rodentia; family Cricetidae; genus Chionomys; species Chionomys nivalis. The sequence goes on along the minus strand of NC_080112.1, from coordinate 10,662,666 downwards.
CCACATTCTGAAGATCTCTGAAAGATTTGAGGACTACCTCTCTAAGTTAAATATATCTCTATATATCTAGAAAACCCAACTAACCTGACTACAAGCTTGGTTGTTATAGATGACTCTCTATTAACCTATGTTTCTTAATTATATACTACATTTCTAAATAGACTGCACAACAATGATACCTTAATAAAGAGCAGAAATATATATCAATAGACCAAGATCCACATCAATGCAATTATTCATATCTATATCATATCCCACTTTAAATGTAATCAAACATTTATAAACAATATGTGGGAATTTTTGCTCAATTCTCTCTAAGCTGCTACCTGCTTTCTGTTGGGCAAAGTAATTTGGGGGGGGTGTTTACAGTGACTTTTCAGGGGGGTTAGTCCATCAAACCACATTAGTCTGGAAGGATTCTACAGGTTCTCATCCTCTGTGGATACAAAAAAGAACCTCTTTTCTAAAGTAAGTTATCCTTATACCCAAATTTAGAAGATGCCTTTCAAGTATGTATGTGGGTTACTTAGCTCATTAACAGTCAAAAAATTCAAAGAAAACTCAATAATATACATAATCCAGACTCTGGGTATATTCTATCTTTACAGGGCTTGTTTTTCTTTATTCCTATTACTTTTATTACAAGTTTAATATTTATATTATTATCTTTACTCCTTTAATCTATGACTATCTGTACTCTTTTATACTACATTTAGTGTCTCTTTTCTCTTTGTCTTCTTTCTCTCAAGCCTATGTATGTTTTTAAAATACACTGTGTCTCATTTAGAGGTCTTTAAGTCTGAATCTCTCCTTATTTCACATTTGTAATCCTTTTCTGACCAGGAGGACATTTTAAAATGATAAGCACTTCTTAAAAGCCTAAACAGCAGTATTGCTAGGGCAAATATGGCCCTGCCTGCTTGTTCTGCCCAGTCTGACATGATGGATGGCCATCCACTGCCTCTGAGACTGCTGGATGGGAACTGTTCTCATTACAACTCTGAGAACCAGTTGGCCCATATTGCCACCAAGTAACTTGCAATACACTACCCATAAACCCCATTTAAATGCTCACCTCTTAAAAGAGCCAGAGTTTGTGTTGGCAGTATGGTCCAGGAAGCTGCTGTTTCAAAACCATGCATCTTTTTCTCTGCTATTTCTGAATCTGTAAGACCTCTTTTACAGGAGCTGCAGCATGCTGCCAGTGAGCAAAACCCATTTGGAAAAAAGATATAAATACACTTTAGGGTTTTTTGTGTGTCTAGAATTCCTTTCCCAGCTCTTTTAGGTTTTATGTACCAATTTGTAGTGTGAGGCTGCTTGTTTGTTCCTGGCTGGCCAGACTCAAAATAACCACAGAGAAACTTTATTAATTAAATTACTGCTTTGCCTATTAGATTTTGATTGGTTAACTCTTACATCTTAATTTAATCCATTTCTATTAATCTGTGTATTGCCATGTGGCTGTAGCTTACTGGTATGATTAAGGAATGTTTGTTCCTGTTGGTGGCTACATGGCTTCTCCTGACTTTGCCTTCTTTCTCCCAACATTCAGTTTAGTTTTCTCCATCTTGCTAAATTCTGCCTTGTTAAAGGCCAAAACAGTTTCTTTATTAACCAATGGTATTCACAGCATACAGAGGGAAATCCCACATCACAAACCCATGTTTCTCTGAAATTTTAATGTTAACCTTTGGTCAAATAAAGTCCTCATTTCTTAATTGTATTCCTTTAATTATTACCTAAGCTCTACAAGTCTTAAGCTTTTTCCATCTTATAGATGGTGACAACTACCACAAAGTGTTTTGGAAAAAAATGGATAGTGAATTATTGTGAGGTTCCTCTGTAAGGTCCTTGGAATACGTTTTAAACTGCCATTACTACATGCCAACCACCACTCCCTGAATAATTTTTGTCATACTAATCTTTATTTACCTGACTTCTAATTATGGATGCCCATTTATACATAAATAACCTGCCTTGACTAAAATATCTTTTATGGTACTGGGTATGAAACTATATGATGATCAAAACCACTCATTACATATCTGTCCAAATTATTGAACCAGTTACCATTCATCCTTCAAATGATTAGACATATCAACATATTTCTTTCTTAAAATCAAAACCTCTATCAGTATACATTAGCTTTCATTTTTCTCAGTTGAGTGAGCAGAAGAGAGAATATGTTCACCTTAATTTTGTATTGTTGAATAAATCTTTTCTTTTTTAGCCATTTGATTTCTGTTCTACTTTTTTTTTTGCCTTCAGAGGAAGTTATTTGCTGCATGTCCCAAAGAATGCTCATTCATTGTCTTTTCTAGCTTATTTCCATTTCATGATAAGTGATATTCTATTAAATTATATTTGAAACTCTTCTTGTCATGAAAACAGCCAAAATATTGAAACAGATGTCAAAAAGCATTTTCTCAATTTGGCATCATTAAATGAGTTCCAATTCATAGATCATACAAAATAATTATACAATGTAACTGAATTATAATTCTAATATTCTTCTAAAACATGTACCAAGATCCATTAAAATAAGTGCTCTTTTGGTGGGTACATTTTTATGTATGAACTACTTCTCTTTGTCCTCACTTTGAAATGTTAAAGAAGGTTTCAACAAGAAATTTCTCTGAGCACATTAAGGTTATAGTCAGCTACTGCTCTCTTCATCCCTAGATTTGGGGCTATCACTTTTAATTTTAACATCAGAATCACATCACTACCCAACCAGCCAGAGTTAATTCTTGTCAGGACTGGAATTATATCTGTGACCAGAATCTTTTCTATTGTAGTTATTTGCGGTGTTTTTTTTTTTTTTCCTGAAGTTATTGCATGTGATGTTCTTTGTGGATAGCTATGCAAATATGAGTCACATAATGAAGAGAATTTTTTTGTTTCTTTGTTTTGTTGTTTTTCAAGACAGAGTTTCTCTGTATAACAGCTCTAGCTGTCCTCAAATTCACAGACATCTGCATGCTTCTGCTTCCTGAGTACTGGGATTAAAGGCATGCACCACCACTAACCAGTAGGAAGAAAAATTTTACTAAACAGTCTGTTACATGACTAATAAATTATTAAAACATGATGGAGTGCATTTATTTAAACTTATGTCATAAGTTTTCTGAGTAGCTTATGCTTTATGATATAGCTCATTGCTTCTAAATTTCAAGCATATATGGAAAGTTATTGGACAATTTAGAACCAATGGTATATGTGTATTAAAAAATAACAGAAAATTTCCATAAAATAACAATGAAAGGGATTTTCATCTCTATAATAATTTTATATGACTACTGATATATGTATTTTATTGTTTGCTGAAGCATTGTGGTACAGCACATAACTATACCAATGTGACCAATGAGTCATAAGCTTTCCCGATTGTACTATACCCTCTTATATATGCCTATCCTTATTAATGACTTTCATGGTTTTGTTATTTTCGATCATTCTCAATAAACATTTACTTCAAAATGTTTTTTTATAATTTTTCATATGTGTGTGTGTGCATGTATACATGTGTATATATGCATATATGTCTGTGTGTGCATCAAGATGCTCTTAGAGACCAGAAGTGGATGTTGGATCCCATGGAATTGGGGTTACAAGTGGTTATTAGATACAAAACTTTGGTGCTAGAAACTGGACTCTGGTCTTAAAGAAATGCAGTAAGCTTTCTTAAATGGAAAGCATTATCTCCAGCCCCAAATGACTTTCCTCTATTTTAAGAATATATGAGCTTTTCTTGACAACTGCCTTTCTAGTTAGGTCTTCTAAACTATAAATCTCAAGCAATTGGATCAGCAATATTTGGATGAATTCCAGACATAAATATGTAGCACAGCATAGAAACCAAAACTTTGGTTTATGGAAATACAAGTCTTTGTACAAATCTCAGGTTCTCAGCTTGCCCTAAGCACATTTTGACATCCTAATTCTGTCACATGAAAATTAGAGATAGTATTATTGGTTAGCAAATAATTTTTACAGAGAATATATGTTTAATAAAAAAATTTCTAGGCCAGTATTTGTCATAAATTAAGAGAGTATTAATATAAACCTGCTGACTACATAGAGCTGTGTGCTTTTTGCTCATTTAATTTGAGCCTCACTTTGTATCTATAAGTTCAGGCTGCCATAGATCTTTCACAGTTTTCTGATGATACATTTCTTGTTTCCAATAAATTTACAATAATACATTTAACTTCACACATGAGTGGAATGGAATCAGTACTTTTTATCCTAACACCTGTTCCACTTTACTCCTCATTTTCCAGCACAATGTTTCTCACCTAATCATTCCTAAGTGATAAAAGCTGTGAAAATGGTAATCATGTTCCTCACTCAGAAAAAATATTGAACACTGTCACGAAACTTGCCCCTTAAATCATAAATAGGTGAGAAAGCAGCATGCTTACTTAAAAAGAGAGAACTTGTTTTGTGCTTTTAGAACAGAAAAAAATACAGCTTTTCAACTTTATTGAATATAAAATTAAAAACTATAAAACTAAGTTATCACTATTATTTTTTGTTTTTACATGTCACTTAAACACTAAGAAAAAATAAAGAAACAAAAAATTTCAACAAAAAATAGTAACATATAAGGTGAACAGTCAATATTGGTGAAAGATCCATTAAATGTTATCTTTCATGGGAACACACTGAAGATACTTGAAAGGAGTGGAGAAGAGCAACACTTTCTGTATACTAAGTTAATGTAGAAACTATAGGTACAACCAACTCTTGTGAGGGAATTATGTGGGGCAACCATAACTCTCATAGTTTTCAAGATCATTCCATTTGAAACATGTTGTGTTAGTATGATTTAAAACAATATATATTTCACTTTGAAAAGAACTCCAGTTTAGATCATATATATATATATATATATATATATATATATATATATATATATGATAGAGTATATGTATATATATACAAACATATGTATATTCTAAGACTACAAAATGTTCTAATAAAATACATAGAATTTGTTGCATTTGGCAATTTGTCATTTGGAGTTGGGAATGTAGCTTAGTTGGTCAAGAGTTTCCTAGTACACACAAAGGTCTGGGTGCACTCTTTATCATATTTAATCTACCTGGGTGTGGGGGTTCATACCTATAATCCTAGTACTCTAAAAGCAGAGATAGATAGATTAGAAGTTCAATGTCATCCTTGGATTTATAGTGAGTTCAAAGTTAGCCTAGTCTCAAAAACTCAAATTATTACTTGTATATATTTTCACATATTTTAACAAGTTTGGATGCTTACTGACCAAGTTTTTGGAATTAAATTATTGCCCTTATGAATAGATTGGTGTTGTGTGGAGCAGCCAGCTGTGTTCCTGACCAGCTCCGGCACGGCTAGCTTTATACCCGAAATAACAACACACAAATTGTATTCTTTTAAACACTTCTTGGCCCATTAGCAGTAACCTCTTACTGACTAACTCTCACATCTTGATTAACCCATTTCTATTAATGAGTGTAGCACCACGAAGTGGTGACTTACCAGAAAGGATCTTAACCTGAGTCCATCTTGGAGAGGAGAGTTATGGTGTGTGTCTCACTGTCTTCTTCCTCCCAGCATTCTGTTCTGTCTACTTAGCCTATCTAAGCTGTTGTCCTATCAAAAGGGCCAAGGCAGTTTTTTTATTAACCAATGAAAGTAACACATAGACAGATGACCCACCTCCATCAGATTGGTTTTGCACTCCTTTTTCTATAACAACAAGGTGCCATCTATAAAGCAGAAATGTAGCTTGCAACAGATACTAGAGGTTTCTATTATCTTGACATGTTAATTTCTTATTGTCTCGATCACTTTTCTCTTGCTGTGAAAAAATAACACTAATAGACTTAAAAGGTCAAAAACTTCATTTGGCATCATTGCTTTAGAAATTTTCATGTGCAGTCAGTTGAATATAATTTCTTACTAGTTATAGTAAGGAAAAGCTTATTGTTGGAGATTTTATGTTGGAAAATATGCTTACCATTTTGTCCTGAGGAAGCAAAGAAAGAAAGCAGTGAGGAATATGGGTCATATTCTTTTCTAAAATGTCAACTCCCAATGATGCTAATTGCTGCACAACAAGCCTTTAACATATGAGCCTTTGGTAACACTTAAGACCTAAAGGTTATGTTTAAGTTCTGGTTTCCTTTCTCCTT